>NW_022994196.1:0-88003 GCF_012275295.1 Melopsittacus undulatus
CTGGAATGGGTTGCCAAGGGAGATTGTGAACACTCCATCCCTGGCAGTGTTCAAGGCAGGGTTGGATGAAGCCTTGGGTGATATGGTTTAGTGTGAGGTGTCCCTGCCCATGGCAGGGGGGTTGGAACTAGATGATCTTAAGGTCCTTCCCAACCCGAACTATTCGATGATTCTATGATTCTATGACACTGTCCTGCATGAAATCCTTGTCTCTAAACTGGAGAGGCATGGATTTGACAGATGGACCACTCAGTGGATATGGAACTGGCTGGGTGGTCAATTCAGGTAAGACAAAAAACAGTAACAAAAAATGCCTTCCACCACAGAAGCATCAAACTAAGGAATCAAAACCAGGGGTAACTGAATGGCACTCCGAAAGCAAGAGGAAAAATGCACTGTGTGCAGTCAACATAGTCAGCCATGCATTTGTCGGGGGCTTATCTTCCTAAAGCAGAATTGAATTAAAGAAGTTAACCTCCTGGAGGTTGTCTGTAACTTGACAATATTTCAGTTTGAGTGACTTATGGGTGTAAGAAAAGCCCTCTTTTTGTATCTGGCTTTTTTTTTTGTCTTCACCTTCTCTAATTTTTTAATCTTGTTTTCTGACACAGCACCCCATAAATTTCTGCAGTGATTTTTTTATGTAAGGTAACCCCTTGCATTGAAAAGTAATTTTCTGACTCATGTCATGAGCTTATAGTCCTCAAACCAGTAGAATCTTAATTCAATATTAAACTTAGGCCTATTACTCTGTATACATTTGTATAGGCAAAATTACCCAAATCTTGACATTTGTATTCAGGTTAGTCATTAAAAAGGAAGAGGCTGGACCAAATTTACTCCCTTTTTACAGGAATTAAGTGGCAAGTGTGAAAGGTGTATATCTTACCAGCTAGAGGTCAATATGGTGTAAACTGGGAGGAGTGGCTGACACACCAGAAGGCTGTGTTGCCTTTCAGCGAGACCTGGACAGGCTGGAGAGTTGGGCGGGGAGAAACTTGATGAAATTCAACAAGGGCAAGTGTAGAGTCTTGCATCTGGGGAAGAACAACCCCATGTACCAGTACAGGTTGGGGGTTGACCTGCTGGAAAGGAGTGAAGGGGAAAGGGACCTGGGGGTCCTGGAGGATAGGAGGATGATCATGAGCCAACAATGTGCCCTTGTGGCCAAGAAGGCAAATGGCAATCCTAGGGTTGCATTAGAAAGGCTGTGGTTAGATAGGGCAAGAGAGGTCTCCTCCCCCTCTACCTCTGCCTTGGTGACGCCGCATCTGGAATATTGCGTCCAGTTCTGGGCCCCTCAGTTCAAGAAGGACAGGGAATTGCTTGAAAGAGTCCAGTGCAGAGCCACAAAGATGATTAAGGGAGTGGAACACCTCCCTTATGAGGAGGAGGCTGAGGGAGCTGGGTCTCTTTAGCTTGGAGAAGAGGAGACTGAGAGGTGACCTCATCAGTGTTTACAAATATGTAAAGGGTGGGTGTCAGGATGATGGAGCTAGGCTTTTTTCAGTGATATCCAGTGGTAGGACAAGGGGCAATGGGTGTAAACTGGAGTATAGGAGGTTCCACGTTAACATCAGGAAGAACTTCTTTACTGTGAGAGTGACAGAGCACTGGAACAGCTTGCCCAGGGGGGTTGTGGAGTCTCCTACATTGGAGATATTCAAGGCCCGCCTGGACAAGCTCCTGTGTGATGTACTCTAGGTTACCTTGCTCTTGCAGGGGGGTTGGACTAGATGATCTTTCGAGGTCCCTTCCAACCCTTGGGATTCTGTGATTCTGTGAACAGTGTTTTAAGCTGAAGCAGCCCTGGAAAACGCATTGCCGTGTACAGCCCATGTGCAGGAATGAACCATTGAGATAGTTTCTTTGTTTCATCCTATGTTGAGAAGTATTAGTCACTTAGACCATATTTCATGTTACTGCACTTAAAACAGCTCCACATGCTTCAGTGTTCATGTGTCCATGAAAAATAGGAATACATCAGCAGTAGACAAGTGTTTAGTTAAATGTATATCTTTTCATATGTTCAATGTGCACCCTTACATAGAAGTAGTGCTTGGAAATTAGTCCCTATATTATAAGAGACAAGAGACCAGGTTGTATTGGGAAGAGAAAGAAGTCTATGAAGATTTAGGAGTGGGAAGATAGGGGGGCTCTCTGGGGTAACCTTTACATCAGTTATACACATTTAAAATCTGTGCTGGTTAATTTTTAGTTTTTACATGTAGCTTGTGAGTTCTACATGTGAAATGTGATATCTTAAAACAGATTTTCACACTGTAAGTACTCTAGAATGTCTGGGGGTATAGATGAAGTAATAGGAAACATAAGAAGGCTATACCCTCCAGGTATCATTTAACATGTTATAGCCAGAGCCAGTAATATATCTTAAGTATCCTGACTTTCGTCAGGTGCCTGATCCACTAGGTGCCACTTGTTTAGGTGATACTGATATATTTAATATGGACCGATTTATCCACTTCTTCTCTGGTCCTTTAGTATCTTGCACATTTATACGTTTACTCTGGATCTGAATTTTGAAGCTTCAGACCAAGTTGGATAGTGATGAAATATGTACTTGAGAAAAATCTCTCATATTAGTATTGCTGAAATTAGACAGCTCTAAGTCTTTGTCAGGACATTTAATTTACTCACTTCTAGGTTAAGAAATGAACTGTTTTTGAAAGATAGCTTAGGTGTAATTTTCAAAGTTGATCTGACAGGAAATTGTTCTGAGCTTTTTTACCTATCCCTGGCATCATATAGAGATGAATTAAACATCTGCAAAATCCTGCTGCATTCAGCAGAAGGCGATAATGTTAAGGTTCTACTGCTATGCTGTGTCTCAGGTTATTTCCAATGGATAGTTTAAACTGAGAAGGATTTGCCTAAAATAATCAGCTTTTTTTTTTTTTTGTGTGTGTGTGTAAATTATTATTTAGAAGTGTGTCTACAGGAAGTAATTAGCAGAGATTGGATATACTGTTCTTGCCAAGAGGAAATGAGAAACTGCTCACATTGTTTGTGGAAAATACTCCTCTGGAAATCATAATTCAATACTGTTCCTGTCGAGCAGGAGGACTGACTGTTATTTTCCTTGTAATGTGCTTGTAAATTTTATCCATTGATAGAAGAGAAATCCCAGCATCAATGGCAAGAGAAAGCAGCTGGGCAGTGAAAGAGTGGCTGCCAAGCACACAGACAAAGTTACTTCAGGCTGTGCCACAGGAAAGAATTAAAATAAAACAGAAACCTAGTGTGGGAGGAAAATACTAAACTCAGTGAGGAAGCAGTGGCTTAAGTCTCCATCCAAAGAAAAAAGCCTTTTTCTTGCCCTAGAGGTCTACAGGGCTAATTTGTTTCTTTGCATGTCAGTGTATACTTCTTACACTTTTCATGGATAGTTAGACATAAATAAGGTATTTTGAGAGTCCCTGTGTGCACAGCTGTTGGTTGCCTGGGGAGGTGTAGTGGCATTTTGGGGGGAGAAGTTATAAAGGTTGCTTATTTGCACCCATTTGGCCCTGAGATAAACTTCAAAGACAACATGTCGAACATTGCTTTTTGAATTCAGTAGTTACAGATGTACTCTTGTTGCCTGGGTTTAGTAGCAGCTTCCCAGGAGGGAACGCTCCCTCTGATGCCTGCTTCATTTGGAGGCTTGAGGAAATAACTTTCTTGTTTCAAACTTCTCAGCAGCAGATATGACTTAAGGAAGGCTTTTCTGACCCAACACACTCTCCCATGCAGCCTGTCTTCTGATGTGTGTTATCAAAGTAGCTCGGGGATCCCCCTATTTAACAGTGATAGGAAAATACAGAAATCACAATTTGTAGAAAACTCTGTATGTGTATTTCAAGGTTAAATATGTGTCATATAAGGCAGAATAAAGTATATGTCGGCCCCACTTGGAAATTATATAGATGAAAATGTCTAGTGTTTCAGGTAGTTGCTAAGCTACATAGTGTACTTGAAGTATAGCAGTGTACTACGGTACTTAGAACTGATGATGATTTTGCTTGGAGTGTTTCTTTTTAAATGCAAGCCTTGGTCTTCCTCAAAAGAACAAGGAAAGAAGAAAAAGCCAAGAAAAGCAAAGAGCTAAGAAAGGAAGCAAATTTCACGTCAGACAAAATGTATTTTTCCGGTAGTTACTTAAATAGTGACATATTTATGCTTTTTCTTTTCTATCTCAAAGGCAAAATAGCATATAAAAAAGAAGTTTCACTTCATAGGGAACTAATTGTTAAATCAATTAATTGGATGCCAGGTGCGCACCAAAGCTGCTTTATTACTTCCCTTTCTCAGCTGCACAAGGGAGAGAAAATATGATGAAAAGTTCATGGGTTAAGATAAGGACAGGGAGATCACTCACCAATTACAGTCACAGGCAAAACAGGTCAGCTTGGGGAAATCAGTTTAATTTATTCCCAATCAAATAAAAATGGGATAATGAGAAATAAAAACATTATAAACACCTTTGCCCCGCCCCTCCCTTGTTTCCAGGCTCAGCTTTACTCCTGAATATCTATACCTCCTCCCACCTGGCAGTGCAGCCTGATGGGGACAGGGACTGTGGTCAGTTCATCACACATTGTCTCTGTTGCTTCATCCTCCTCAGGGGAGGACTCCTCACATTCTTCCCCTACTCCAGTGTGGGGTCCCTTCTGCAGGAGGAAGTCCTGTATGAACTGCTCCAGTGTGAGTCCTTGCCATAGGCTGCAGTTCATCGCAGCCTGCTCCAGCGTGAGTCTCAACAACTGTTGCTAATGGGCTTGGCCTTTAGCAGTGGCAGGTCCATCTAAGAGCTGGCAGGCATTGGCTTTATTTGACATAGGGGAAGCTTCTAGAAGCTCCTCACAGAAGCCATCTCCATAGCCTCTCCACTACCAAAACCTTGCCATGCACACCCAGTACAGAAACTAATTATTAGACTGAGAACTCAACTTCCAGCATAAGATGGAATGTAGATCTTTGGAGAGAGTAATTTTGAACTGGGTGATCTTTAGGGTCCTTTCCAAGCAAACCATTCTATGACTAGGATGAAAAATGCCAGAGAAAAAAAGATACAGAACTCTGTAAAGATGTGCTGCCTTCCTTTGAGCCAATTAGATCAAAGCAACTACAGTGACACTGGCCTGGAAAACACTGTTATTGCCCTTTCCTGTGGATCCTTTGTAGGTGCATTTTACTGTCAAATTTATCCATAGGCATTCAGTCTGAGTGACTTGCATTTATGCTTAAAAATATGCATGTGAGTTCTTAAATAGAATTAATCTGATTTTCAGAGTCATCTGAAGTTATCTTAAACATTATGTGAACTTGAAGATGTTCCTTGCTTGTAGAATTCAAGCTACTTCTCTAGGACTCTAAATACAGGAGCAGTAGCCTCTGCTCACATAATTTTATTTTCATATATGTTAGTGCTAATGTTTAGCCATGTAAAGTGGTGGCTTGTTTTTATGTAAATTAAAATTATGTCTGTGCTCCTGTATTGTTTTTTTCATTATGTTCTCCCATTTGCCATTGTATACTTCAGTTATAATTGCTGTAAAATTTTGGCTGTTTCACTACAGGGAGAAAAAACCTTTGGTCTCTCAAAGCGATGAACTGTGGAGTTAATGTTTTGCCACTAAATAGCAGTGGTAATGTATTGCATTTTCCTTTTTTGCTTATGATTTTCACAGATTCCTCAGAAGCCATTTTTTTCATGGCAATGAATCTCATCTGAGGTTGTTCACCTTCCACTTCATGGAGCGTTTGCCTATATCTCTCTGCAAAGACATGGCTGAAAAGAAGCATGGGACATTCTGCTTGGACAATGCTGTAAGCAGTCTCATTGGTGAGAAGTGTTTGGGAGATATGAAGATGGTGGAACTGGTGACTTTACAGTCTGTGGAAAGAGAGACAGCTGAGGGAAAGAAACTGCAGACTAGTGACAGCAGAGACATCCAAAATCAGACCAAGTAAACTGTATTGTGTCTGGTCTTTTCTGTTATTCTACAGAGATGTTTATGTCTTTTGATACCTTTTCTTGTCTAAACTGGTAGAAAGGAAGGAGAGAAAAACTGCCTGTCTTCAAATGAGGTGGTCTCCTGATGGGATACAGGTTTTTAAGAGGTGATGCTCAAGATTTTATGGGTGGTGGGAAACACTAGCATTCCAGAAATATAGCATGAATAGCATGATATTACTGATATGTTAGGAGTGTAAGGAGCATCTTCTTCCATTAATCTGCTATTTACCATAAAGGTACATTTCTGGGCAGTTTCACTCTGGTGAAGGCACTTCCTTGTTGATTACTGGTATGAGTGCAGTGTGTTTCTCCAGAGGGTTTCACTGATGCTTCTTTCTCAGGTAAAGCGTGTACATTTGTATTTTTTCAAAGATCTAAAAAAAATTGTTATAGATTGAAAGTACTGTGTTATTCTTTGTACATAGATAAGAGGGAGGAGGAATGTGGGGGTATGAAGGAAACTGGGACTTGTTCAATGTGTCTCTGGCACTTAATAGCACGTACGCTTAGCTTTATGAATTTAAACTCCTGTCATCTTAATATAGCCTGTAATTATTCCTCAGGGTACTTCAGTTATTGAATGCCTATTTAAAGTAACTAAAAATCTATCTTTGATGTTTTCGTGATTCAAGCTCCATTGGCATTAAAGTTACAGATTTTTTTATCTTCAGCGAATATTTCCCAATAGTTTGGTGAAGTTGATTTATTATTTGTATACTTATGCATGAGTAGAAAAAATATGTATATGTATAAGCTTAAAAAATTGGTCCACATTAAACTGAAAATTAGACAAGTTGTACTTTTTTACTTTTAAGTGCCATTGTTTGGATTCTTGCAGTAGGGCTATGCACTGTTGCAATTTAAAATGATCACAAGCTGCAAATTATTGATTAGAATTGTTTCACTGCATCGATAACACATTTTCAAGAGGGACACATTTAATAGCATGCCTGTATTGTCGAGTGCGTAGTACTTCGCTACAATCATACAGAGCAATCACTGCTGTTTCCTATAACTGCAATTGGGAAAAATATCTTATGATGCTAAAATCCCTTACTGTGTACTATATGTGTACTATACATCACATGCGTTGCGTGAACTCTCCACTTCTCCTCCTTCCCTAATGTATTTTTTTTCAGAACTTTTGTCAGCCTATGACAAAACTAGTAATTGTGAAAGCTATGTGGGCTCAGCTGATGAGCACTGGTAAGTATGGTAAGAGCCACATAACTGCTGAGAGCTCTAGGAGGAGATCCAGACACCCTGCCCCTTTTGGATTAGTTTAGCACCTGCACTGGGTGACCATTCCTGTGTGAGAGGACTGCTGGTTGAGGTGTATTTGTGACCCAACTTTCTTCTCATTTTTTCTTTGCTAGTCTTACTCTCACAAAAATACCAACCCTATAATACCTGTGGTTCACCAGAAAATGTTTTGAGAATAGCTGTCTTCGTTTCTGGAAAGCATATAAGGTGTTCTCCTTTGTTCTTACTTCTGCCTTCCCCTCCTTCCTTTCTCTCTTCCAGAAATGGAATAGAACAAAAAGCTAATGACCATGACAATAGAAACCAGGTTTGATTTAAAAAATACCATGTAAGGCTATGCTGATGTGTCAGAAATTGTCTGGCTCTGCTTTCTGGTTTTGTGCTGACAGGAGGATATGAAACTGGTAGTGGCAACATTTAAGCAGCACTGAAGTTGAAGTATCTGCAGGAATAAGTTTTGTGCCCTAGGATGAGCTTGGTTGGCCGAGTTGTTAAACAGGATCTCAGTGCTTTTGGATACCAGTGTCTAAATGTAGGAGGTATTCTGAAGCAAGCATAGTCCTTTTAGAAGTCTACAGTGCTCTCAGCTTTGGTCTTGTGAAAAGAGACTGAGAGATGGTCTTTCAGCCTAATAGTCACCAAGAAAGGCAGAAAGAGGAACTGGTGGGTAGCAGGTTTAAAAAGAAGGATGGAGAACAGAAGAAGCTCATAAGAGAAAAGAAAAACATTTTGGAAATTTCCCTTATGAAGAAATTACATCTATCATAGGAAAAGTAAGAAGCAAAACAATGCAACTGAGTTTTTTAAAAAAATATTATAGCTTTTAAAGGAGAGTGTTTACTTATCTCTAGCATAAAACATGATTTCAGTCCTAATCATTTCCTAAGGGAAAAGCAAATGAGGTAGATAAGGATCACCTGTAATGTTACTCCTGGTGACAGAGTTGGAAGCTTTCAGATGTTTCTCATTTTCTGGAACTATAACAGGGCTAATCTGAGAGCTGTGAGGAGAATTGTGCCGTGGCAGAGACCAAATCTAAACTTGTAGTCAGCAACTCAGGTTCTTCTGTTTGTGAAAGGTAAACTGTCCATCCATTAAAGTTTTATTTTCCATGTGGAGCAGATCAATAGCTGAATAATTGATTGGCTGACTAATTGAACAGCTGAATTATTGAAGATTTTAAATGTGAAATTCATGATGTGAGATGGTTAGAGGCTGGTCCAAGTGCCAAGGGAAGTTTTAAGTAAATGAATGTAAGTAATCAGGTAGAATTAGTCAAGATCCTTTACTGACATTAATATCATGCCTGTCAATTCTTGTTCTGTGTATCCTCAACCTGTCCTTTCCAAAAGTAATAAACCTATTTTTTCCTCAGGCACTGAGGCCCTAACTTTTCCATTTCCCAAGAAATTCTGCTGCCAGCACCTCTCAGCAAGCACAAATTTACACAATATTGTGATTCCATTTAAAATTATAAAATGTATTGAGCCCTGATTTTGCAAAAATTTTGCTTTTCTGTGCCTTGACTGAATTTTACCTGAAATCAAGAGGGTTGGATCAGAAGCAGACTGCTCCTGTACTGTTGGCTGGAGAAACCTTAAGCGTAGCATTGCCATACTTTTATTTTTCAAATCATTCCATTGGTAATATTTGTTAAAATTAGTGTCTCGGTGTTTGGCTATGCTTTAATGTGCAGCCAGCTGTAGGGAACAGACCAAGACTTGGAATGAACATGAGAGCAGTTCTCTAACTGACTTCTAAGCAAATTCACTGATTCTTAACTTTTGTAACCCAGAGTCTGATGAGTGTTCTCAGCTAGCATGCATGGTTGTGTATCCTGAAAGAAGGTGGAAAGGAGGGAATATGGTTGAAGACATGCGAACTTCTATTCTGGGGAACATTTATGAAAGTTTTTCAGAACTCTCATATGAGCATGCATTAATGTCTCTGTTTTACCATATGAATTAGAAGGAAATTTTATGGTCTCTCTTGTATTTAGGTCAGCTTGTGCTTTCCACTATAAAAGCAATCTTTTATTTAAGAGGTCTCAGAGATGGCTGTTTATAGCTCATCTTTGATAATCAGCAGAGGGATTTTCTGTTTTAAAACTCATCGTTTCTTGCTTCTCTCAGAAAAGGTTTGTAGCTAGAGAAAATAATGGAATATGGCAGCATAAATGGCATATACAAACACCACAAAGACAATAAACCAACAAATACACACAAACACACATACACAGAGCTAAAGGAATATCAAGCTTGCATACTCTAGCAGTAGACACTTAGGAAATGCTATATGTATAATGCATCAAACTGCACTGAGAGGAGGTATAGAGCATTTGTTATTTAATTGTATAAAATAACATCTTTGTGCAGTTTATCAACTTTAATCTTCCTGGAACATATATATTTACAGTGTCTTGCAAAAAAAAATGATGTTAAGACTTGCATTGTATATGCTGTGGTCACAAAGGGCAGATGTGAATTCTCAAATTAAAATACAGGAGATAATAATATGCTGCAAAAGTAATATGAAGTGATGAACTTTCAAAGGAGTGCAGTTTTCCTGGTTTTAGTTCATGATGTAGGCCATTCTGTGCTAATAAGTAACAGATTATTTGCTGGACTAACAACTTTGTTAATTAAAGTATGTGAAAAGTGAATAATTTTTTAAAAATTAATTTATGAATTGTACAGGTTTCCCTCTGGGGATTAGAGACTGAAGGAAAAGTAATTGAGAACTGAATTGTGTTGGGAACAGTGATAAACATAATGGGGAGTCATAGTTTGTTTTGGGATGGTCTTAAATGGAAGTTTTGTTATATTAGATAAGGGATCACAAAATCCCTGTTTAATATCATGCAAGGTAATCTAACATAGTATTGAATGCATAGTAGCTTTTGCATAGAGAGGTTGCTTTGTTGCCTGTATTTTAAACACGAAGCTTGCTCTTATTTGGGTTGAAGACGTAATTTTTTCCTCTCATCAAAGTCCAGAGTGCTGGGTCTCAGAGAGTAATGAAGGAAAGGATAGAGGGTACCTGGGTGCTCTTGCACCTGCAGATTTTTGAGTACTATTGAATAGCCCTTGTCTGTAATCTTGTGAAACTGCAGCTTCATGTAAAGTATGCAGGGCATGCTGTGAGAAGTGTTCCACAATCCCATTCTGAAACAGAAAACTTCTTCTGGGAACTGACACTGAAAGGACACTTTTAAGTTCTAAGCTTCATGGGCTGTTTCTGTTGTCCTGTATTGATATGGTGCACAGCACAGCAAATGTTTTTATCATAGACATAATTGCAGTAATGGTGATGCTGCTGATGACAGCAGAAGCCCAAGAGTGAACGTAAGCTGGAATTTCTTCTCAATCTTTTTGTCACAGTGTGTTCTTGAACAGTCAGTTGAATTCCTAAAGGAGTTTTGTATGAAGCATGGTGGATTCCAACATATCTTTTTCCAGTTTTCTCCCTTATCAGGCCTCTGAAAGGCATTGTAAAGCCTACATAAACACTTAGCAAACTCTAATATTTTCACAAGATTTATTATTTTAGTGCTATTGTATCCTTTTTAATTTCTGGTTGGCAAAATTATAGGCTTGCCTTTGTGGAATATTGCCTCAGGACATAGATCAGGGTGAACAACAGGAAATCAGATTGTTTCTCTGATGGAGGTTCCCTTACTGTATAGTAGGCACATCTTTGTGACAAACATTTAATACAAACTGGATAATTCCATTTGGCTTGTGGTATCCTACTAAAGGCATTTCAGTGCAGAAAGGCATCCATTGTAAAAAGGAGCACAAAACAGGTAGTCTTAAGTTCTATATGTCCCAGCTAGAAGAATACTTTAAGGGGGACACCCTCCTGCCCGCCCCCCTGGCCTTACATGACTTGGGTATATGGGTATATGGTTATGAGTCTTTACCTGTCTTGTATCTCACTATAAAATTCTGTATGGTCTTAATAATGGGTGTAGAATATTGAACAGTTAAAATACCTCTCAATGTTCAAGGAAGCTCTGCTAATAAGCTGTGTAGTTTTGGAAAGTTTATGTTTCATTCCAACGCTGATTTAACTGTCCCTCAAGTAGATAGTTCATGCCAAATTAAATACGAAACCAATAAATTATTATACTAGCATTTATATAGGTAATGTAATTCTTAAACTTCAAAACCAGAAACTGTTGGTGATGAGCCTGCACTATTGGGATGAAGGTTGCATTTGGTAAGGAGTGTTTTCTTAGTAATGATTTTCTCATTTTTTAAAGTTCTAGTCCTTCCCATCCTCTTACACAGTAGAAAACATACACACCACAGACATTCATAAACCACATTGCTCTGTTGTAGGTCTTGAGATGGCATTAAGTGTTAGGGTTTTCTTCACCAGCAGAAGCCATAATAAGATTTCAGAGAACAGCATTCTTTCTACTCATCTTTCCATGGACACCTCTAAAAGCTGCCTTCTAGAATTGATGAAAACAGACAAAAAATTATTCTTGTATGTGCTCAATCATTGTTAAAAATTCTGTATTTTTTCACTGGCCTCATAGAGAAAAAGCTTATCTTTGCCACAGAGCTGACAGAGGTCATGAATGTATTCTTAGTGACTTTCAGAGTTTTGCATTTTGTTTTCATTCCAATGCATGTTGTTATTAGTGCATGACCAAATCCTTCCAAGTACTGTTTGGAAACAGAATTACGATTTTGCATTTTGGTTTGCAGCCAGGACCATTTAACAGAGGAAGGTTTCTTATATTCCACTAGTTGCTCTCTCTTGGTCAGCACTAGCTTCAAAACCTTGTCCTGATGACACTTCCATATGCATGTCCAAGTACAGGCCTGTTGCTGGAAATGTATAATAATCTGTATTACCAGTATATCTAATTGACAATAATTTGTAAGATGTATAGGTAGATAATTGGTTAAAATATATTACCTGTCAGATTAGCAATGAAAATACTTTGACATTCTGCTGTGCAAGTTCAGGGCTACATTACAGAATAACGTATTTGGACTGGAAACAACCTTATTTCAGTAGTTTTAGAAGTATTTAAAAAAATGTTTAACATATGTTTCCATATTTCACAGAACATCCATATAGTGGTTTTTCAGCTGTGGAAAACGATATCACAGAATTATTTGTTGAATCAGACATAGAATTTATTGGACCATAAAAAATGATGTCTGTCGTGGTTTAAACCAATTCCACACAGCTCGTTTACTCACTTCCCCTCTTTGTTCCCCCAACTCCCAGAGAGTTAGGAAGGAGAATCCAAAGGATGTAGCCCCCATGGGTTGAGATACGAACGGTTTAATGACTAAGGCATAACACAAATCACTACTGCTACTACTACTACAAATAATAATGATAAAGCCAATAACAAGTGAAGAGAATACAACACCTCACCAGCCACCGACCCATAACTCACCCCACCCAGCCCGACCGAGCACCGACCGATACCTCCTCCATCCCCCCAGAGCTCCAGCCCTTCCGGGTCTCTCCTGGTTACATCCTGGGTATGACGTGCTGTGGTATGGAATACCTCTTTGGCTAGCCTGGGTCAGATGTCCTGCCTCTCCTTCCTCCCGGCTTCCCCATCTCCCTGGCAGAGCATGAGCTCAGAAAAGGCCTTGGACAAACCAAACATTTGAGCAGTAACTCAAAACATACTTGCTATCAGCAACCGTTCCCAGCCTGAAAGTCAAAACACAGCACTGTACCAGCTACCAAGAAGGAGAAAAATAACTGCTACTGCTCAAACCAGGACAATGTCACATCATAATATGTACCTGAAAGCATCTTCCCAGTTTAGGGTTATTACTTGCTATATATTCTTCATGGTTTCGCTTAGTGTTTAAACATCATAGGATTTCCCCACTCCTATTGTGTGACAAAGCTTTAATCTTACAGATGTACTGCTGGCAGAGCTGTGAGTGGAAATCTAGTATAAACACACTTGTGCTAGTTTTGAACACAGTGGCTCAGGCACTGATAGCTGTCTAGCTATAGTGTAGAATGGGATATGTGCCACATAGCTGCTAGGTGAGCTAGGGTGTGCTTTAGGTTGTCACAGTTGAAATGCTGCTGCACGCTTTTGTAGAGCTAAGTACAAGAGATAGCTACCTGGGCCTGTCTACTTGTTTGTCACAGCAGGGCTACAGTCTATTCCTGTGGTTGATGAACGGACTGATGTTTTGGACTAAGCTTTGCCTAAACTAGCCTGAATCATTTAGGTTATCCTTCCTCCATATGTTGTAATCCTTTGAGCACATCAGTTTTATTCACATTGTGTCCAGCTCTAGGGAATTCAGTGTATTTTCCAGGTACATGAGAAACTGTGGTTTTATTTCGCAATATTATTGTCTGTGAAGCAGATTGAGCAGGACCTCTGAATCAGTCTTATGAGTACAGACTTTTCCATAGTCAAGGAAAGAGAAGTGCCATGAGGAAATGAGAAGGAAATGAGATGTGGTGGCTAAAAACTCATACACTACTAACCTGAGCTATATATTTATGCTTATTTTTATATGTTTAATCCACAAGTTATGGAATGCAGCAATTAAATTGTTGCTACATATATAATTCCACAGTCATTGACAGAGGAGTCTCATTCCCCTTCTGTGCTGGCCTTAAGAGAAAACAGTTCTATTCTTATTATTCAAGAAAGCCACAGTTTTCTTTGAAAACCTAATAGCTATACACAGTTTTGTTCTTAAAGCTTTAGGTTCTCCTAGGCTTTTCTTAAAGTTCTTTCAGTCTTCAGAGAGACATTCTCTTGCTGCAGCCTTTAGACAGAAGTGATATTGTTAAGTATACTTGATACTTGACCTATTAGAAAGAGCTTGATGGACTGCCTGCAGCACGTGCTGGGTTGGGGTCACTGGGTCACATGAAGAGTAGAGTAACATCTGCCAAGATGGTCTGGTAAGGTGGATGTACATATATATATATAGGCAAGGACAGGGAACTATGAGAGGGGAGTATTCAAAAATAAATTCCTTAAGAGAGAGCAGCTCCTCCCAGCTTCATTGAACAGAGGGCTCTTTATTGCTCCAGCTTGCCTAAAGCTACTCCTGCATCACTTCCCTTGAAAATGTGTCATGAATTGATAGCATCTGTCAGAATGAATCAGCAGGTATCAGTTAGCTGGTCCTGAAGGGCTTGTGCATTACAATTCATGTTAATGTGACAGTTTAGCTGAAGATCCCTGGCTCCCATTAGAGGTCTTTTCCCTGCTTGGTCCCTACTGTGAAGAAAAAAAACTTAAAACAGCCTCATAGTATTGTTAAAGGTAAAGTTGAAATAGTAGTTCTGTTCCAGAGCCATGTGTATTACCCTTAATCTTGACAGAAGTGTCTGTAGACATGAATCAAAGATGATAAAGATTTTCACATTCACTGCAATAGTTTGCAGCTTTTCTGAGACTAGAATCTGGGTTGCAGGTCCTCAGGCTTAGCCTAAAGTGCATGGATGTGTGTCAGAAAATGCCATGCAAAGCTTTTAAACTTGTTGAATGGCATCTTTTCAGATAATGTTTGAACAGCTCTTCTCTACTGACATCAGCCTTGTATGCAGTTATATTAGCATGGAGAGTGCTGGTGTGACCCATGCACACGTTGTCTACCAAATTATGATTGCTTACTATCCTAAGTATTACCATAAATGGAATGCAACCTGAGTTCACTAAGATGGATAAAGTTCTTCCGAGTGTGAGTTTTGTGCTTAAATTTCTTCTTTGACTTTGAATCTTCATAAATATACAAAGACAAGTTCATGTTTCAGATCATCTTCTGAAAGTCATGTGGTGTGGGTTCATTTTACCTAACCTTAGGCGTCTGTAACGTTAAACTCTGCCCTGAGTTAGATCACTCTAAGCTCTCTTCATGCTCAGTGCAAATGAACAGGTTGTTTGAGGGCAGGGTTCATATTGATGTACATTAGATATCCATCTTGGGCTGAAGTGAATTGGGTTCCAGAAATGCTTCTCTCCATAGGACCAAAGCAGATTAGGTTATTCCCTTAGATACAGACATCTAATGCTGGTCTCACCAGTCTAGTGTCTGTGAACCCACACCTTTCCTGTAAATGTCTACTACTTTGCCAGTACCTAGTTTTGTGTCTGATACTGGATTCTATGTGTTGAAAATATATTTGGCTAACTTGTAAAGAGTAGGTTTGGCCTAGTTATGCTGCATAAGATATCAGTCCACCTCACACAGCAGAACTGAAATCCACTTAAAGTTTTCCATGTTTATTTAGCTGTAGATTATGTGCTTTCAAAGTGAGGAGACACTTTCATGGATGCCATGTGTCCTAGAGTGGGGATGTATGTATCCTGAGTTACATGTTGTACAATACACATACAGCACATGGAAAAGATTAAGATCATTGAGTTCACACAGCCAAGGCCATCACTGAACCATGTCCCTAAGTACCACATCTAGACAAGCCATATGATAACAGCTAAATAGCTATTTAAGCTTCATAGCTAAAATCTAATTTCCCATCACACTGCTGTACAGTGTATTGGTCCTCTTTCATGCTACTTGATCGCTCTGTGTGGGATAGCACTGTTTTTACTGGGGAGAGTTGCAATGCTCCTTCTTTCTAAGCAACAAGATCTTGTAGTATGAAAAGACAGCTTTTATCCTAAAACTATACAAGATCTTTAATGTTTGTCTTTGCTGTGGAGAATTTCACTTTACATTCTTACTGTATATGTTATATATATACAGTATTTATAACACACTGAACTATGAAGTGTGATTCAGGGAGGGGGCCTTGGCAGATCATCTGGTCCAGGCTCTTGCCTGCAAAGTTCAGCTTAAACAGCCACATTTTTCTTAGGTTTTAGGTATAGTTAAAAATGTTGGGATAGTTTTTGAACTAATTGTCATGTTTTGGGAATAACATAAGGTGGATTTTCTAGATACTTGAATTACTAAATCAATACTGTACATAACACAGATCACCTCCACCACCTTGCTTAGCTGGATAGGGAGCTTTCATTGGTTTTACAGTATTTGATTAATAACAACTGATATGAGACTATCTTGGGAGTACCAGCTCACAGAATCAACTTTTTTTCAGCTACATGACCATCATAAAAATTGCAGCTTAGAATCTACTTTATGCAGAAAACCTTTTGACCTAAACGCCTTTCTCCACAAAATCAGAAACCCTCTAGAACACCCCAAAGACCCTGATTGTATCTGATACAATCAGGTATGGATTGTTTATGTAGGTATGGGTGTTTATCACAACTGGCAATAAAAAATGATCTTGTGACCTGCCTTCGAAACTCAAAGGGGACTTACATCAAAGCCATTCCTGTAGGCAAATAAATCATGTTTTTGAATAAACCAGCTTCCTGTCACTAGGGTGCAAGGAGAAAAGATTTGCAAAACATATAAGCTAGGGTTGAACACTCTCTGATGCTGAAATCTGTTTTAGAAGTTATCAGTAATTTGTGCAGAAGAAAATGAGACTTAAAAAATATTTTCCTAGATTTTATCTCCCACCTTCCAGTCTCCCAACTTGGCCAGACACATTACCAGAAATTAACTTCCTGTAGACCATCAAATACTAAAGGAAACCAGACCTTGTAGGATTGGCAAACACATTTCCATTGCAGTGGAAGTTTCTGCAGTAAGGACAATTGTATACTTGTATGAGTCAAGCACAAGAGTGTTTTTTGTGATATACTTCCCTCAGCACGTTCTTGGAAAATGAGGGAAAATGAGCAACCTTTTACCTTTCTGCAGCAGAATCCAATCACATGAGTAGTTGATAAAGAACAGAAATGGATAGCTTTAACCACAGATATGTTTTCAGCAAACAGCCTCTTCCTCTGACTGCACTGTTCTGATCCTTGATGAAAATTTACAGAAGATGACTAAAAATGGAAGACTGAAATTTGTAATATGGATTAATTGAAAGTACAATCAGAAATTGTTTCCATGATCATGTATAATTTTCCTCATATACTATCTTCAAACACCTTCCCTCTTTTGTTGATGTAATCTGCTCCCCCAGTTTATCTAGCCATTTAGTTTAGTCTCAGCCTGCACTTAGTTTAACGTTTGTTGTGCTGTTACCATATTTAAAGGATTATTGTGCCCAAGCGATGTTCATTTTTTTGCAGTTATATCACTTAGTCTAATAAAGAAATATCATCTCTCCCTGAAAATCTTATTTTAAAGGTGCTTGATACCACTTAATGACAACAACATCATTTTTTCTCAGTGGTGTCTTCCAGTGTTTCACTATTTGTAGAATTAGAAAAGCTTTCTTCTAGAGGTCTAACCCAAATCTTCTTTGATGTAATTTAAGCTTCTTAGTCGTCTCCATGTGTTCAGAGGTTGGGATATGGGAAAGCAGCTGTCATTTGCATCTTTTAAGAAGTCAAAGAAAAATAGATTCTACCTAAGAAAGCAAAATTTATTTTAGGTTTTATGGTGCTTAGTGGTAAGGGTTGAAGGCTTCAAACTTGAAAGTAGCTGTTTCCGAAAAGGCAGATGTCTTGGCTTAGTCTGACAAATAACCTAGCTTTCAGAGTATCTAGCAAACCTTAAGCAACAGTCACTGTAACTTGTTCTTTTGTGTAGACCTGCAAGAAAACAGCATTGTTATCGGTGAAATGCTGGATGAGAGGGAGACAGAGAAAGAGAAATGTGGCAGGTTCTGCCAAGAAACGATCAAGTTCAAGGGAGAAAAAGGAGACACAGTGAACAACAGCCAATCAGTCTCTCCTATGTGCTTGTCAAGATCACACAGCAGATCGTCTTGGAAACTCTGCTAAGGTACACAGAAAATAAGGAGGTGATTGGTGACAGCCAACATGGCTTCACTAATGATAAGTCCCGCCTGACAAATCTGGTGGCCTTCTACAGTGGGGTTACAGAATTGGTGGATAAGGGAAGAGGAACTGATGCCAGCTACCTGGACTTGTGCAAACCATTTTATTCTTTACTGTGAAGGTGGTGAGGTGCTGGAATGGGTTGCCCAGAGAGGTTGTGAATGCTCCATCCCTGGCAGTGTTCAAGGCCAGGTTGGATGAAGCCTTGGGTGATATGGTTTAGTGTGAGATGTCCCTGCCCATGGCAGGGGGTTGGAACTAGATGATCTTAAGGTCCTTTCCAACCCTAACTATTCTATGATTCTATGATTCTATGACACTGTCTTGCATGAAAACTTTGTCTCTAAACTGGAGAGGCATGGACTTGACAGATGGACCACTCAGTGGATAAGTAACTGGCTGTTTGCTCATACTCAGAGCTTTGAGGTCAATAACTCAATGTCCAAGTGGAAACCAGTGATGAATGGTGTTTCTCAAGGAGTGGTATTGGGACTGGCACAGTTCAACATCTTTGTAGGTGATACAAACAGTGAGATTGAGTGCATGCTCTGTAAGTTTGCCAGTGTCACTAGGCTGTGTTGTGTGGTTGACGCACTGGAGTGAAGGACTGCCATGCAGAGGGACCTTGAACACTCTTGAGAGGTGCATCATGCAAATCTCATGAACTTCAGCTAGGCCAAGTGCAAGGTTCTGCACCTGGGTTGCAGCAATCTCAAGCACAAATACAGGCTGGGTGGAGAATGGGTAGATTCTATAACTCTGTCTTACTAGATTCTCACAATGCATTTCTTTTAATTGGATTTATTAATAATCTCTGCTATATGTGGAACAACTCTCTGACTGAATTTCAGGAAATAATCTAGATTTATTATTTTTGTTCCCTCCCATTTTCCTTTTTCCTTTCCTTATCTTTTTTTCCTTTTTTTCCCATTTGTTTATTAGTATTATACAATGAAAGACAAAGTAAAGTTTTACTATACAAATATTGTGTATGTCAAGTTTCAACCCACAAGAAATTCCTATAGGCAAACTGTCTGGATGTTCAAGTATTTAATAATGATTAGGTGTTTCATGTACTGAGGAAACAGCGTCATATTCCACTGTACTGAAGACAATGAGGAGATATTACAAAATGTGATGACAAAGATTATTTCTAGTTGTTATTCTAAAGGACATTTTCACCTGTTGGTGTTTCTGAGAGTGATTAATCTCCCTCTATGGGAGTTTAGAGTGGTTTTCTAAAATAATGCCTGATTGTTTGCTCCTGTGGTTTCCTGGTTTCCTTAAAAACTATGGCTCAGCTCTTCCAATAGTGGAAAGGCAAAATTAGTCTGCTGCCTTTTTTTTCTAGTATTTTATTTTTGTGCAGTTAAAAAAAATAATTCTGTTGTAGTAGAAGGTTTTAAAATCAAAGTTATTTAAGCTGCAATTATGCATCAGCATGAATCAAGACAGTATTTGGAGGGATGAGGTTTCCACCTGTTGACGGGCCATGTCTGTTACATAGCTACTTAGGGACTGAGGGATTGTTTTCAGATCACATGTAGTAGCGGTGCTGTTTGCAAATATGGTGGTGGAATTCATTAGGCAGTTGACAAAACTCCATTAATAATGTCATGGAAGAACTTAGGCCAGTACTGTCCTCTGACTTTGGGTGCTTCTATTTTAAGATGCCCACTTAAATTATGCTAGACATGGCTTTTTGAGTTGTTGAGTGCTTGAGTATATTGAGTATTAATTTCTGTTATTTTTCAGAAATATTGATCCCTTATAATTTTATGTGAAGGTTGTAGCTCCTCAGGTGGTGGGAGGGCAGCATATTCTCAGAAAGGAAAGCCATTGCAGAAAGAAAACGAACTGTTCTCTACCAGAAAATTGAACAGCAGGTGAAAAACTCATGCAAACAAGAATTAACTGCAAATGAGGGGACAGATGGGCTTGGCAGCCTTTCCTTAAAATGTCATCCAGTGAAAAAAAAATGCCCTTAACTTGGAGTGCATGTGGATGGGGGTGGGAGATTATTGGAGATTTCATGCCCAGTATATTTGGTTTTGGATAATGAAAAGCTTGATGCTGCATTTCCTTTGGGTTTTTTTTGTTGGTTTTTTTTTTTTTTTGCCAACTGGTTGAAGTTCTCTTGAACTGTTTCATATAGAAGTGAACATAAAGATTTCCTTTTTCTTCATTTTACATAACAAGAAACAGGATGCAGATATCATACCTATGGTCCTCTTGTCTGACCTGAAGAACAGGGCAACTGGTTGAGGAGAAGTTCACCTTTAAGAAGCTGTTGACCAGCTCTGGCTGTTGTCTCGTATATCTGGCATTCACTCATATATTTGTGCTAGCCATCTACCTAAATAACCAGGAACATAGGAGCACTCTACAAAATGACATTTTTTTATTCTTATTCTTAACCCTATGTGATGGGTTGACCTTGACTGGCTGTCAAGTGCCCACCAAGCCACTCTATCGCTCCCCCTCCTCAACAGAACAAGGGCAGAAAATATGAAAATCTCATCTGTCAAGATAAGGTCAGGGAGATCACTCAACAACTGCCGTTGTGGGCAAAGCAGACTTGGGGAAATTAATTTAGTTTTTTGCCAGTTAATAACAGAGTAGGGTAAGAAGAAATATGAAACCCCTCCCTTCTTCTCAGGCTCAGTTTACCCCCTATTTCTCTGCCTCTAACTAGAGGGATGCGGAATGGGGGTTTCAACTAGTTCATAGTGCTTTGTCCTTGCCACTCCTTCTTTCTCACACTCTTCCCCTGTTCCACTGTGAGGTTCTGTCCATGGGATACTGTTCCTCACAAACTGCTCTAGTGTGACTCCCTTCCACGTGTTGCAGTCCTTCAGGAACAGGCTGCTCCAGTGTAGGTCCCCCACAGGGCCACAAGTCCTGCAGCAAACCTGCTTTAGTGTGGGCTTGTCTCTCCATAGGGTCACAGGTCCTCTCACAACCCTGCTGTAGCATGGGCTTCCCATGGCATCACAGCTTCCTTCGGGCATCTACCTGCTATGGTATGGGGTCCTCCCTGGGCTGCAGGTGGAATCTGCTCCACTGTGGATGTCCATGTGCTGCGGGGTAATAGCCTGCCTCACCATGGGGTGCACCACAAGCTGCTCTGGTGCCTGGAGCACCTCCTCCCCTCCTTCTGCACTGACTTGGGTGTCTACAGAGTTGTTTCTCACATATTCTCACTCATCCTAGATGTTGTTGTGCAGCTTTTTTATCCTTACTTAAATACGTTATTCCATAGGTGGTACCAACATCACTGGCCACCAGAAATGGGCCTAGCTCCAGCTAGCTCTAACATGGAAGCAGCTTCTGGCTTCTCACAGAAACCACCCCTTCAGTCGTGTGTTCCCCCCCCCCCCCCCCCAAACCTTGCCACATAAATCCAATATACATTAGCTCTTATTACATCTATATCAATACTGTCCTAAGTGTATAAAAAATACCTATAAGATTTTCTGCTAGGTAGCAAGGTATCACAAGAAAAACATACTTTAACTGTCCTATGTGTGTAACATGCCATTATACAACTGCTGTGCTTAGTTTGTGTGCAAAAAGCAGTGTACTGCAAAACCAAAGCTATTAGTGTGTGTGCTGTAATGAAACCAATAAAAGTTTTTAAATTAAGAACACAATAAATTCAGCCAAATCTCAAGAAAATAAATACAAAAAAAATACACACTGCAAAGAAGCAACAAATAAGATTAAGAACAAACAGAATTTTCTTGTGCATTTCCAGGAACTGGAGGTGAATATAAACTGACTGCTGAGGTCAGTTCCTGCTGTAAAGCCCACGTCAGTTTTAGTAATAAATAATAGATGTCACTGCTCAGTAAGAATTTGTTAACAGCATCTTCATAGCCAGGCATCTGTGGTGATGATCAAAACCCGGTTTTCCGTAAGTGGGGAAAGATGCTGTTGTGATGGAGTAGCTAATGGACTACTAAGTCAAAGTATCTGGAGAGCAGATGCCAAAAAAAGGAATTTTGTATGGATGGTCAGAGCTATATTGTGTGATAGGGGAACAAAAAAGAGTGAGGAACTGTTTTGCCTTGAAAGCATCAACAGGTAACTCTAGGAGCCATGTTCCTTCTTGACCCCAGGGGTGCAGAGACTGTTCTATCTGCAGGGATAGGCAGCCACAGCCACGGACCATTCTTAGGACTCCAGTTGTTTTATTTCATGTTCCTCAGAGTAGACAAAGTTTCTGGAGGTGCCATGTAGCCTCCAAGGTTAGACTGGCAATTCTGCTTGTGTTTCTTCATACTAATATCATCTGAGAATGATGGAGGAGAATGAATTGACAGAGACAGGGAGAGGTATAAGCTGAAGTATTTCTTTTGGTGTTACATGTACAAAAAGCTTTGAGGATTATCAGAGCAAATAAAATCAGTGCTGAGTTCTCCCATTGCTTCACGTCATGTATCAGGTTCTTTTCTCAGATTTGCACCAAGCTTTTTGCTCCTGTTTGGATGCTTGCATTAAGATTGTACACCATCTGGCTTTTAATAAGGAATGAAACTTGAAATGAGACTTCAAGTGGATAAGGAATTGTTTAAAATCTGTAATTTTTATAAAAAATTCCCACTAGAGAGCTTCAAAGTGGAACATACTGGCTGTATAGTGGCTGTCAATATTTCTTTACATATTGTCCTCTTTTAACTTTTCTATTGCGAAGAAAAGTAATTTTACTTAAAATTAGAGCTTCTCTGTGTGCCATAATTAGAGCAAAATCTACTTCACTAGTTACTCCTATCTGAATAGTAAACTAAAGAAATCAGAAAAGGAATAGAAACATTTTTGGGTTTTCTCCTGTCTCCAAGTGATACACAACATGTTGGGCCATTTCATTATCTTCTTGCTTATTCCTCAAAACTGTGCAGCCATAGACCTTACTTCACATGCATTTTTAATTAAATTAAATAAATTTAATTTAATTTTAAATTTGACTAAATGTGTGTAAATATTTAAAACCTACAATAGCTCTTCAAACTGAGAATTTTCTAGGTACTAAATTTTTCTGTGATAAATATAAAGCAAGATTAGTCAGATATATTATTTCCCATACAGTTTGTCAAATAATATGGAAAAGAGTTCATACCTGATAGGGAAGTAATTAAAAAGGGCATGATAATAAATGACAGACTACAACTAGTGCAGTGTACCAGCTTCTTTTGCTTATTTCTTTAGGCATAGCTCTGATCTAGTCATCTTACATTGCTGTATATTTATGAACCTGATCAAATCCCTTCATATTAAAAAAGAAAAATTCAATGCACTCCTTTAAATTAATATAGTTCATTGGTTTTTGCTTCATCTTTTAAAATTAGTTGCACAGAATTTAGAGAAGTCTTAATTTATTGGAAGTTGTATCTTGAAGAGGAATAGGGTGTTCTGGGTTTTTATTTTTCAATGAATCAATAATCATCTCCTAAGACATTGTTCAGAGTATATTTTTATTTATTTAGCACAAGACACTAGCAGCTTGTAGAAGGAAAAGCTTTAGTGTGGAGACAAAGCAATTAAAAATAATTTACAGCTGAGCTCTGCAGTGCTGAAGTCCCAGTTTAAAAGGATGTTTTATGGTTATTGTTAAAATTGCAAGATGGAAGAGAAAGTTTGCTGGTTCCTGACTCAGAAACCTAAGTCTTTATGAATTTGTTTTTGCTTTATTCTCTGTTACCTGCAGCTGACTCAGTCACTTTCCATGGTTGCTCACGTGTCCTGGTGGTTTGGATTCATTAATATGATAATAGTTATATTGGTTTTGTTCCATTAATTTTTATAGTAGACTCTAGCAAGTATGTTGAAGTCGCCTAGAAAGGGTCCCATTTCTAAGTGACCATTTCTAATTTAGCCTTATAACTGTGTTATGTGTAACATGGAATTTTCTAGCTGTCAGGCTGGAGAAGGAATAATGTACCGTCTTTGGTGAAAATGCAGAAGGCTAAATACTGCTTATAAGCAGGTTTCATCATCAGTTTCTGCAGAGATGATATGCACTGGTGGAATGTGCACTCATCTGACCAAAATTTGAGGTGAGCTACATATTTAGTTTTTTTAGGCTCTTCAGAAAGTGTAGGTTGTCTATTAACTGATACCACTTAATGACATGTCTGAAGTCCTTCCACTCTCCTCTGGGAGTCAAAAGCGTATCACTTCATCTCTCACTCCAGCTCTCAAGAGATCATCTGTCTTGTATTTCAGCCAAAAGTTCAAGCACTGTTCAAAGTGACCATGTCCCTTCAACTTCATGGCCTGTGCCCCTGGCTCTGAATTGAGTCCCCAAGACTGGCTTCCTACTCCTGCTTTCAAAGCTTTCAGAGGTCAAGCTTTCTCCCTGCCTGCCCCACAGGTGTACTGGGTGTACATTTTTCTTTTGGCAGGGAGTCCATGACCGTGGGACTGATTTGCTCCATGCTTTTAACCTTTCAAATATGAAAAGTCTGTTGGGGGTCCAGCATGGGAGCTTGAACAGGCCTACAGCAAGCTGTGAGAAAGTGAACTTATGACCCCAGGTTAAAAGAGGAAGAAGTGTCAAGATCAGCAAAACAGGAATGCAATAACAAGATGCCAGTAATTGCAAAAGCATGATGTAACGCTAAGCTGAAGCGAAGGTGTGAAACCAATCAGGAGAGGTAAAGGGGAGCGTGTATCCCTCGTGGGCAAAGTGAAGCAGCCAATCAAGTAATGCGTGATCGCGTGTAAGACAGTATATTAAGAGCAGCCTTGTAATCAATAAACGGAGCTTTTGTGAACCTACGTCGTATTGGTGTTTTCTCCCCTCCACCTGGCCGCGGCATTCTGGTGACCCCGACGTGATACCAGGAGAGAGAGAGACCGCGGACGAGAGAAGGTGGAGATCCCGGCTGCCCGAGAGAGGCAGGCTGTCCAAGAGAGGCAGGAAAAGAGCTCAGATTACGTGGCCACGGCTGACCGGTGAGTCAGGCAGACTGCGTTCTGGTTCGGGATGGGTTTCGCTGTATCAGCGATAGAAAAGGCTACGATAGAAGTGTAGCGAAGAAAACAGGGTACTCGATACCCCGACAGGAACTTGTGGACTTTTTATTTTGGTGCCGACGAAGGGGGTTGTTAGAAAATCCAAAGATCAATGGCGTAAGATAGGGGAAGAATTGTGGGAGTCGGTGAAGCTTTTAATCTCGAGACTTGGGAGAAAATTACTAAGGAAGAAGCCCCTGATTTATGGATGTTTTCAGTCCTTCTTAAGGTGAAGGGAGCAACCCTTAAAGAGACAGACCTAAAGTTAATGTTGAAATGGTCGAAGACACGTTACCCAGAGATTTATGAGTCTACTGGATTTGAGATATCCTTTTGGAATGGGGCAGGAGTTAAGCTGTGGAATGCAGCCACAAAAGGCAATGATGCTGTGAAAAGTTTGTTAGTCATTTGGAGAACTGTTTTAGAGATGTTAAAGTAAAAAAAAAAAAAAAATGAGATCATGGAGACCAGCGTGCCCCCCCTCCCCCCCAAACCTCCGCTGGTTGCTGCCATGGCTGTGAAGACTGAAGATGAGGATGAAGACGATCCTTTCGACCTGAGCCCTATTGACCCCGAGAAGGAGCCTGCGCACGTTCATCAGTTTGCTGTTGCTGCTCCTGAGATTCTGACACCTGATAATGCCGATGATGACCTGGATGGTGCTTTTGACCTGGAGCCTATTCATCCGGAAAAGAAGCCTGATTTATATCCCCCATATCCTCATGATAAATGGGTAGCTGTAAAGGGAGAAGTGAGATGGGTGGGGGATGCAGACGTATTGCACGGTTTCCTTGTGGTGTATATGCTGGTTCAAAACCCGCAGTGGGAAAGTCTCTTGTATGCTCTTATCAGGGGTATGGGGCAGAATGTGTCAGACCGTGGAGTTGGGACCCCATATACAATTCCTTTGATACAGTCTCTCTGTGATACTCATGTACTAGAAGTTGGTAAATATAAGTATGTCCATGTTTCTATCAACCCTTGGAAACCTTTAGAGGTATTGCTGGCAACTTCTTCCAACATAGGCTGGCCACCTGTGTCAGAACGAGTGTGCATTTTGGTCAGTATAAAAGCCCAAGCCTCATGCGATGTGAGGGAGGCAGAGCCTCTGCGGGGACGCCGGCTAAGGTTGAGCCTGCCACCTCACACAGCAATGATGCTTCTCGGAGCTGGTTTCCTGATAGTCTTTACAGGGTCCTTGTGCCACGTCCTGTATGTGGGACTGTGCAGTGGGAGCAATGATTGTCTGGAATTTGTGTTTCAAATATTGTAGTTGTGTGCAGTGTGCTTGTGGGATCCCACATATGTGTGTGTGTGTGTCTGTGTGTGTGTGTGATGAGGGCAGACAGTGTTCTGTGTATTTTTTGTTGTCAGGTTCATGTAAAAGTTTTAACAGGTAGCAGTTTAACCTTTCGGGCAAGAAAAGGTTAATGCAAAAGTGCAGTTGCCGATAGGCTGGTGGTTTTAGCTGTGCAAAGCAGGGTGAGCGACTTTAAAAAAAACAAAAAAAAACAAAAAAAACCCAAAAAAAAGATAGAAAAAAAAAGAAAAAAAAAGAAAAAAAAATTAAAAAAAAATAGAAAAAAAAGGTAATGATAACACATTCTAGCTGTTATTAATGACTGTAGTTTTGATGTATATTGCTTAAAGCTTGTTTTCCAGACAATATGCATGTGTAATCAAAAAAAAAAAAACAACAAACAAACAAAAAAAACAAAAACAAAAAAAATCACTTGAGGGCAACTGAAAAGTAACAGCTTGAATATGCATGCTTGTAAAGTAGCTATTATTAGAGATTGTGATTTTGTGTATAAAACCACCTGTATTTACTAGCCAGTTGCTAACAAGAAACTATACCTTGTATTGTATGGAATTGTCACTTGTAAAACAGATGTTCGAACATTCAAATTTGCAGCAGCTGCTAGAAAATGCTAAGACAAAAGCTAGAAAGATTCTAATACGATGGTACTCTTACAAAGCAGATAATGGAACAAATTAAGAGGGTGGGAGAACTCCACTGTAAAAATTTTTTTTTGGTTAGTTACTCACTGTCATCAGCATCTTCAACATGCTGATGCACTCTGTAATAGTTACTCTGCTAATGTAAATCTGTGTGTGCTTTGCTGTAGTAGTGACTTGTTACTGGGTTAAGCAGGTGAAACTCTGAGATTGACCAAATGCCTGCTACCACAGTCAAGGGCAAGACTGGGTTGGCCTCTGTGTCTGCAACCAAGAAGAACCTTTAGCTCCGCTGCTGGCTGCAACCCAGCAGGCATGGAGTGGTGGAGACACATGCCATGCCAGACCTTGATGTGAGGGATGGCCTCCGCTGTTATCAGAGAGCCATACAGGAGAAAAAGGGTAGGCCCAGCTGTGTACAGCTATCAACAGGACCATACTGACTGCCAGCGAAAAGTATAAAGCCGCAGAACAACATAAAGAAACATCAATGATAGAAATCTGTGTAAAATCTTTGTAATCCCAACTATTCCAACTTGTTATATGGTGTGTAGGATTCACTGGTATGCCACATGTTACAAAGGTTCAAGTGACTTCAAATCAGACTAATCTTACTGAAATAATGCTACCTAGAGTAGTGGGTTGTTATGTTACACAAGTCAAGCAGTGATAGAGCAGACATACCAAATTGTAAAAAACCTTTAGTAAAACTAAAAAGGGGGAGATGTGGAGACAGTGTTCTCACAGGAGAATGGATATTTGGTACATGAGATCTGAATAACTCCGAGGGATACAGCAAGGCCGTGAGAGGCCCGAGGAAGCCTAAGCAAGCAAGATAAGAAGCTGTAATTCACTGAGCTATGAGAACTGTGGACTGTTGGCAAGCGTTCGAGGTCAAGTTCTCACACCTGTGCTTAACCAATTATATGTTAGTCACTAAGGGTCTTCAAGACAAGTATCCAATCATGATATGCCAAATTGCTGTAGGTGTGTGTAAGCAATAGTATATAAGGAGTTAATGCTTTGCAATAAATGGCTTTTTGTCTGATAAAAAAAAAAAAAAAAAAAGGGGGAGTGTAACTCCTTGACTGTTAACACTGTACAGTTTACTTCTGCAGCTGCTTCACATCCCCTTTGCATTAGAATGCTTCTGGGCATGTGTTGTATGAATCTTTCTGATCATTCTGAATCTATTCACAAGAAATTGTTTGAACTTAAAGAAAATACTGTAGAAACAAATCCTATAGACTCTTGGTTAAAATCGTTAGGAATAAGTAGTTGGTTAAGGAGTTTAATCATGATGTTTAGTGGACCAATAATGATTATGTTGTTAATTTTGTTTTTTGGACCTTGTTTGTTACAATGTATTATACAACGCGTGCAGCAGATGACGAACGCCTTATTTGAAAAAAGAGGGGGAGATGTTGGGGGTCCAGCATGGGAGCTTGAACAGGCCTACAGCAAGCTGTGAGAAAGTGAACTTATGACCCCAGGTTAAAAGAGGAAGAAGTGTCAAGATCAGCAAAACAGGAATGCAATAACAAGATGCCAGTAATTGCAAAAGCATGATGTAACGCTAAGCTGAAGCGAAGGTGTGAAACCAATCAGGAGAGGTAAAGGGGAGCGTGTATCCCTCGTGGGCAAAGCGAAGCAGCCAATCAAGTAATGCGTGATCGCGTGTAAGACAGTATATTAAGAGCAGCCTTGTAATCAATAAACGGAGCTTTTGTGAACCTACATCGTATCGGTGTTTTCTCCCCTCCACCTGGCCGCGGCAAAAGTCCCATACTTGGATGTCCACCTGGACTGTCCTGTATTCTTCCATTTGTGAAACTTGGTGGGTTTTGTATTGCTGAACTGACAGGGGTACTTAGTAGCACTGTACATTACTGGAGGTCTTGCTTAATGGTGATTTTTGGTTTCATCAGTCTCTTATCTAACAGAAGTCCTGAGACGTATCTTGTTCATATTCTCATGCTCTACCTGCATATTTTCTTTAAACATTAGCTATGTAATTGGTATGATTATTGATAGATCTGACTTGAAATTTAGGTTGGGGAATATAAACAAAATATGTAGACTGTGAACTACGAAGAATGTACCCAGTTGCTGTTTCTATGAACAGAAAACATATCTGATTCTTCCCCAGATTGCTGCAGTTCATCGTTTGGGACTGGCAGAGAAGTGCCCTGCAGTAATTTCAAGTAGCAAAATTTTGGTTGCCATGGGCGGATGAAGCCCGAAAATTCCACTTGAATATGCAATAGAAGGATAGAGAAGGAAGAGTGACTGAATTAATGGCAAAATTTTATAAAATAAGTGGCTCTGCTGTAATGACAATTCATTTAGTATCCTTAGTTCTGAACTGCCCTCCACTAGTGTCGCAATAGTGCATTGTCTTTTAAATGAAGTTTCAAGAGTGAAGCTGAAATTGTTTTCCTTTTCTGAACTAAGAAACCCCGAAAAGTGTTGTGTTTGTTAGATGGAATGATGACAGTGGACTTCCAGTGGGATAAATAAATTTGAGTCTGGTGGCAAGAGTTAATATTCTTTCAAATTTCTATATTTATTAGAGCTGAATCAGTTGTCTTCTCCAAGTTACAGACTAACACTATCATCAAATTTATTGATTTGGTGTTCCTTTTCAAACATAACTGTATTTGGCTAAATTCCAGTACTAACTTTTAGATTTATACTTATCAATTGGTACCAAATTTACCTAAATGCTGCAACACTGTGTATTGTCAGATTACAGAATTAGAAATCTACGATAAGTAATGTTTACCATTGTTTTACATTTACATTTGATGCATTTTAGATACTATTTTCAGCTTCAAAATTCCATCTTTGAGAAGCAAATGTTTTCTCCAATTAGTATCAGTTTAAATGTCATGATTTAGAGAAGCACAGTTTTATTCTTAATATAAGTGGAGATATCTTCAAATAAAATTGGTCTGACTATTATAGAAGCACTTCGATATACTCAGCTTCACCTTCTTATGACATTTTAAGTGACTTAGTCAAGCACATTTTTCATTTTAACAATACTGGATAGGGAGGAGAGTGAAGTTATTTGTGTTGCAAAAATGAGACATCTTGTAGTTTTACAAAGAAGACTTTTTATCTAATTTGGTAACAGCCTTTTTTCAGAAGACCTGAATAAACCTTACATAGTCACAAATCTTGAAGTAAGGAGAATCGTGGGTGCTGTGTGCTTCACTCTTTGATATTATTGAAAACCATGTGCTTTACCTTATTTTTAAATTTTGATTTTGTCTGTGCTCTATATGATGAGGTCATTTGTGTTAAAAAGAAATATTTTTCAAAATGGACATCAACCACCGCTGTCTACTTGAAAAATTGCTGGCATTGTCCATGAGTTGAAAATATGTATTTTGTAGATAAATGTAAGCTGTTTTTTTTCCCAGAAACCTCCTACTATGTTTTAAAAAGCAATCCTATTCTTCTCTAAAAGCACAATAACTCTTCAAATGTTGTTTGGTTTTTTTTTTTTTTGTTAACAGATTGATCTCCTGGGAAAACTACTCACAGACAGTGAACTACATTGATTCAATTAGATTGACAATGGGAGTGCAATTGTTGAGCTGGAGATGTGTAAAATTGCACAGAAAGAAGGGAGAATGTTGAACTTTCTCTCCAGGTTTAAGTCCCTACCTCTGACAGCTGACACATCAAACATCTGTTCAGTGATCTTTCTTCAAAGATGCTTTGTTTGAGAAGTGGGTGTGATGCAAACAGTCCCTTACCTTGGAGCTCTCCTACTAAATTTGGGCAATACCTAATCTCCAGGGTAGTGCAGAACATGGAGAATGAGGTAGATTCCTTCTAATATGACAATAAAAAAAAAGAGAAAAACCTCACCAGGAAACCAGACATTTTAAAAAATATTTTCTCCTGCACCATCCTGACACCTTTTCATCTCTTTCCTTCACAATCTCTCTAAGTAATGCAACAGGTATCTCAGCCAAGTGTAGTGGACTGCACAGCTGTATACACTTATGAATCCTTCTGTGCTTTGAAAGCTCCTTTAAAGAGAGGAGGAACAGGTGCCACTGATGCCAAGGGTAGCAGTTGCTTGCCCTGTCTTAAGATGGAACTTGATTAATTTACATCTGAGATTAGATGGCACAGTTGTTTGTGGCAGCCAGATAGAAGGCAGATAAAAATTTCACACTAGTAATCTGTGACCTTTGAGAAATCTATCTGAAGTCGGTTTCAGAGCATGGAGATCATTAGCACAGATTGCTGTGTTGCTTCCCTAGTAACACCCATAGAAGGAAATATATAGCGAAGGTTTTCTTAGCTAAACTAAAGCAAAATACCTTTATTTATAAAAGAGCTATTTTATAGCCAGACTCTTTCAAAATGTGTTTTGAGCCATGAAGCGGAGTTTAGATGGCAATGGTTAGAGCTTTACAAAATACTGTCTTTATGATTTTTTCATCCAAAGGAAGACCCTAAAAAAAAAACCCCATGAAGAAAATGATTCGCTTAATTAAAGCCATCGGCATTTATCAGTGGCATGGCAAGTCAGGCAAATTATAATTTGTAATTTTTTTACACTTTAACTTGAATTATGACAAATTCACATTTCCCTGTAGTTGTGCAGTACTACTTTTAGGTCAGAATGATGTTTAAAATTGTCAGTCTCTGGAAATTACATTCATGTGATTTCATGGATGACACAATGATCAGGAGGGAATACTGAGCTTCTTCTAAATATCCTCTTCTAGAAGTTTCAAGTTTCTTGAGCCACAGTCTAGGTGACAGTTCACCTCCAGAGAGCTGCACTTTAGATAAGCCACCTGGCTTTTCTCTCCTCCTTATGTGTAGCTCATTATTACTCATTTGATAATATGAGCAGAAAAAAACATAGCTAACTTCAGCATCTTAAAAACCAAAATGATGATGTCTGAAGAAAGATCGTTTCTTTTCTTAACCTCTTACTAAAAAAAAAATCTAAATATGTGAGGGCAGTGTAGTAACTGTGTAAAGTAAGTAGTATATGGCCTTTAAATGTCTGAATAAATTCTCTTATACAGGGGGTTTAGCATATATGGCTGATTGATAGCATTTTATAATAAAGAAAACAGGTGATGCCCTTTCTGTGACTAATTTTATTTATTAATAAATTCCTGTCACGCTATTATATGTTGGCGTATTTGGAATTTAGAAGGATTATACACAGAGAAAATGTGTATAAAATGTGACAGAAAGCAGCTGTAATTTCAGTGTGACCTTGACTTATGCTTAGTAGAATGGTAGTAAAGATGATTGAAAAAAAGAGAAAGAAGAAGGACTATGGAAACTTAAGTCCAAACATGATTTACTGCTATTTACACTGTAAACATCTTCAGAATCCATGCTTTCATTTACCTGTACATTGAGATGTATTCTTCAGTTTCAGGCAGCGTAACCACTCCAAGGAAATCATAATGCAAGGTGGAGGAAAATGAGAATCTGGTAGGTAGACGTCTCACCTGAGCTATAGACTTGCTTTCCCACAGATATGTGTTGTTTTGAACAATTCCACTTATGCCAGATTTTTTTCTGCTGATTTTGACTATACCAGCTTTCAAGGCGATGGTGTTTACCACTCTCTCAAAGCCAGAATATTTTTGGATCTCTCATGTAGGTAAAGAAAATCTCAAGGAATTCAGAATTGATAATCAGTTAAAGAAAAAGGTAATCTTGCCTTCTTGGTTGAAGTTGCATGTGTGTGCACAAAGGTTATTCATTCTTCTCCTTTGTCCCAGAGACACTGTCATGATCAGTACACTGAAGGGAGTGATATATGAAGGTGAGGGACCTGGGGATGTAATGGTAATGTGGCCTGTCATTAGGATTAGTATACTTGACGTTAACGTGTTTAGCTTTGTAATCAGTCTGTGCCAGTGTCATATCCTCTAATTCTCTAGAAATGGTTGGAAAAAGTTTGCAGGTTTTGTCAGAAACCTTCCATTTGCAAAATAAGAAATTATTGTTATAATTATTTATTTATTATTATTTTGCAATGTAATGTTTCCCAGTGCGCAGTGTTCATCAAATTACACAGTCCGTGTCATCTTTGGCACCTACAGTACTGCAGAGTTTCTGTAGGTGGAGAAGTCAAAAGTTCTAACTTTTTGCTGTCACTGCCCTGTTAACTCAGTAATGGTGGAGTACAAATAGGAGAATTTCCTGGAACCTCATTTTTCCCTTCTGAACTGTAGCCAGCATTTCGGTCTGAATAATTCAACTCTGGTGTCCTTTGGTTTCGCATCTGCTCTTGTATTGCTCTGTACAGAAAGACTTTAGCATCCAGCAAGGAAGCAGAACCCGAGATCCAGAGAAGCAGTTGCATTACTCTCTGATAATATAACCAGCAAGTTTGCAGATGAAAGAAGTCAGCCATTTCCTTATCCTTTCACATGTTGAGACAGTAGCAGCTGCTGGTTGGAAACAGAAATTAGTGTCACAGTATGCTCATATACAAAAATAAGTGGCTGTGCTTGAGAACTTTGTAGTCCCTATTTTCAGTATGGAGAGTAGTTCACAAATTTTAGCATATTTTAGAATGGAAGGGACTTTTCTTGTATGAATCTCTGTATAAAATAAATTGCTCAGCTACTAAAAATAGATTTCCTCAGCTACTTTCTGTAGCTGAGTTTGTTATTCAGAACAAATTAATGGCAACTGAAATATGATAATGGAAGCACACAGTATCTTTGCCATATCCTAAACACATTTACTTGAGGAGTTTTGCCACTGTAATTTAGAGATAGTAACCTGAAGACTCTTTTACAGCTTTTGTAAATGTCTGACCCGATAAATACTTCCTGTCTTTTCAATGTCATGGGATTTGAGCTGATCAGTTTCATATAACAGCCCTTGATTTCATAGACTCTGACTATTCTGAGTATTTGAAATAAGCATACTCCTGACCACTGAAAGTCTCAGACCTAGACTGAGTTTTCAGGTGATAACTTTTCCTGAACAGGGACTAACTAGAAATGGCTTAAAAAATATTTTCCACAGAGTTTTTAATGCATCCTTATGTAATTTTATTAGAAGCTTGATAGTATCATTGGAAAACCTAAACTGATTCATACCAACAGGATAATTAAAGTAACAAGTAGGTTAAAAAATTATGGCAAGCTAGATTTTTTTTCTTATTGCCTATTAGGCAATAAGGAAGTCAAGGTAAGTTGGCTTACAAAACAGCACATGAAAGCAGTTGATATTCTGTGCTTGGCTGCAGGTTGTGGTTCATACTACACTCTTATTTAAATTGTTACACAAGGGATTAATCTTTTTCAATGTTCTCCATTTAATTTACCTGGCTATATATAGGAATTTCCTCCATGCAGATACCTCCAAGCCTTTAGTATACCCAGAGGAAAGTGGTAATATTTAGGAGGTCTTTCCTGTAACTGTTTTAGGCAGCCAGCCTCTTTACTGGGGCTTTCGGGAGTTTAGAATTGCTGAAGCTTTTGAAACGCAAGTGGAAACCTAACAATCACAATTCTAATTAAATTAAAGCTAACACTAAGAGAAGAGAGAGAATATGTTGTTATGTCATCTTGCTCCTTGTTTGCAGTGGTTTCAGCTCTCACAAAGTTCAGGATGTCCACCACAGAGTATAAAATGTGTCCGAAGCATGCTGACCGATATGCACAGATATTCTGCATTCAGGTTTGCACAGCTGTGAGCCACTGTGCATGAGGGCAATGCAGTGGACATCAGGCTGTGTCATGTAATGTCACAGTGCAACTGAACTTTAAACCCATGTGGGCTTTAGGCTGACAAAGGAGCTTTGATTTTTCTTTTTAGTTGGAGCCAGTAAGGGAATTTTTCAGCAGTATAACACTAGGAAATGATCAATCTCCTTCACGTTCTTCCCAGTGAGATCTAACCAGGGTTTTCTGAAGAAGAATCACACCTAACTGCTTTATAATGGGAGACCTCAAGTAAACCTGGCAACAGTGAGCAGATTAGTGGCTTCATCCTGAGCAATGTGGCAGTCAGAGTTGAGAGGGTGTAAAACCTAATGACAGGCTTATGAGGGTGCTGGAAGACTTTATGGAGCTTTGCATAGGCGTGAAAGTGCTAAACCCTGTATTGTGACCAAATATCAATGAGATAATTATATGCCACCTACTTAAATTACTCTTGCAATTGCTGTTCTTCACTCTCTGTCCTAACCAGTTTTATACTGTTGCTAGATTCTCTTAAGTGCTTGTTATGCTTCTCCCCAGTGAGGAACTGTGGAGATGATAACTACAGAACAGTGGTGGTGGCTAGTAAAACTGTAATACTAAAATGAGCCTTGCTTTCACTCGCTTATTACTTTTTCAGAAATTCTTCCTCTGGGATGAAAAACTGTTGAGTCAGAAAGGGATAGGGACATGTGATGCAGGCTGAGATATTAAATGAGTATGTTCAAAGGATACCACCTACCAAAGAAGTCATTCTTTCACTAATTCATTGTTTGCCAGGATATCCTGCCTATCTTTTGGCTTTAGCTGGACTGCTAGATGCTAAATTATGCTTACATATGCATTTTGATGGAGCACCCACTTCTACAGGCTGGTTTGAGTGGGGTTCCAATGGTGACAGGTTGTGTGCATCTTGTCATTTTGTTGTATTAAAACTTCTGTGTCAGCAGTTATCCTTGTATAAATGGAGGAAGCTGAAGCTGTATTCATTCATAAACATGGCTGAATATCCCTGGCATGTATTTATGATAAAGTGTAGACAGGTTGGTTTTGATTGCAAAAGGCTCAAGGACTTTGGAGACAGATTGAGCAGTGAGCCAGGTAAACCGCATAGCATTTAACTGTTATCCCAGGGGAATGCTGGAGGGCTTAGATGGATAGCCGTGAGACAGACACATGTCAATGGGGAAGACTGACCTGAGAAGACTGATAGCAGGTTCTAGGTATGGATGTATGTTTGTGCAGGAAATTATTTTAATAATTAATGATTGCCATAAAGCACAATATGGCCTATTACAGCACAGAAAAAAGTAATTGTGCAGTCGCTGCTGCAGGGTATTGATTGACTGATTTGATGTATAGTTTGGGCTTTATCCTTTGAAAAGCGTTTCATGAGGCTGTATTTATAAACAAAGAATACTGATTATGCTTTTGCCCACCATGGAACTTATAAATCATACAAATTTCCAAACCTGTTAACAAAAAATCCAGTATTGCTGGAGAACAAAAATTTGGAACTAAGATGGAGAATAAAAAGGTGCAAAGATCTGAAAAAAACTGATGTTTGCTGAAAATGCCAGATAGGATGTAGGAACATGGCATAGCTCTGCCCCTGACAGTAAATGCATAGTCTGTATGCCTTTTGCTTCTTCCCCTGGCCCAGTCTTGTTAACTGAGAAACATTTTTGAATGTTGGATAAAAATTTTCTGCAAAGTGTAATTTTTTTTCCACCTCTGTGTTAGGTGTAAGCATGTTTCTCAACAGCTGGGAGCATGCATTCTTTTTTTTTCCTTATGGGAACAACCTAGAAATTAGCTCTGGAGCCCCTGGAATAGTGTGTGCAGATCATTATCTGCATAAGTCCCATTTAGTTTAATTGAGCTCCATTTAAACTTAAATATGTTGCCTTGAAAATTGTTTTCCAGAACTGTCCTCAGAGTATCTTGGAAAGGATTCCATGCTTGAAAAAAATCATCTCAGTGTTCCTAAATATCTGCCTAGGGATAATGGAAAGCAAGCATGACCTTTAATCATTTTCCTGGGCATTTTCCCATTTTTATACAGTTTTAAGGAGCTCTTTTTGTCAAGAGTAGCTCAGCTCTTATAATTAACAAATTGGGTAATGTTCTGGTTTGTTTTCTTCAAACTAGAGCAGAGTTAAAATGCAGTTTGCTTCAAGGAGCTAGTTGGTTCTGCAACCTCCTTGAACTAACAGAAAGAATAAAGGCTGTTCTGCTTAGGAACTGCGTACTCTGTAATCTCTACTGTGTACACGGTTTGTGAAGACATACCTGAGCTAACATTAACCTAAGCAGCCCCAGTGTTGCCAGAATACCACTGAGCGTGGGCAGCAAATTCTCAAGAGGGGGAGGCTGTGAGTTAATACTGTGCTCACCTCCATGCTATAGTGACCACACCTCACTCAGCTCTCTGGGCAGAGCTTGAGATTGTCCCCACGAACTGCTGTCATACCTGTGACTACACAAGCTACCATTCATGCTTTGTGTTGTGGGTTTAAATGAAGCTTCAGGATGTAGGTCCATATATGTCTTCCACCTTGCTGAAACCCGCAGTGTTTCTGTCTTTAAGCAGGTGAATAGGGCCAGTCCAATCTCTCTTTTCAGTACAGGAGCAAACTGTAACAGGAATATGTCATTCCATGAAAGAAAGAAAGGAGCTAGGTGAAAGTCAGTCTCTTGTGTGGATAGAAGCAGAGGCTTTTCCTTGAATGAGTCAGATTATCAAGTGGTGGGAACCTCTTGGAATGTAGCATGGTGCCCCACTACATGCTTCGTCTGGGCTTCCTTTACATGGAAAATAAAATATGAGATGAATTGGGCCAATATGTGGTCAGCCCTAATCCTACCAAGAATCAACCAAGGCATTTGAGCAGCCCCTGAAAACTGAGAAGCAGATCTTAATCTAATAATACAGACAGAATAATACAGACCAGAATGATAATGGTACAGAACATAGCTATAGACTCTTTTTTTTTTAATTAATATTGAGAAATAAGCAAGTTTTATGAGCTCATCTGAGATTTTCTTTCGAAAGTGTTTTTCTCTTTCACTGTTTGATCAACTGAACTCTCATTATAGGTACCAAAGTTAGGTAGGGCTATCTGAAGCCAGAGAGGCCTTCAGCAAGACCTGAGCAAGTGCTCTGTCATTTGACAGTTTCAGGAGTCTGAAGACTTAGAGTGGTGCAGAAAGCCTTGATTCTGGAAAAGATCCTATCATGCATGAGATTTAGGAAGAATGGTTCACTCATTAGTTTTTTGAACAGCAGGGGAAAAGGAAAGCAGATGCAGTCCCCACTGAAATTGATTATAAATGGTATTTTCCAGCAACTAAGTAAATAAATACTATTCTAACTTGCTGGTGGTACGCTGCTATGCAATCTTTTGTGGTATAAGGTTTTAGCCAGAGGGGACAGGAAATTAATCAATTCTAGCATGTGCATGTCAGTAGTTGTTTTTTTTCCTAATATGAATTTGAAATTAAATCTACTGCAAACGGTGTTTCAGTTAAGGCAAAGATCAATCCAATCCTGAAGCCGTTACCCTTGTTAATAAGTTGCTTCTTTGCAAATAGAATCTCAGTGATCCTTAAAAATTCCAGAAGCTAGTATTTTAAAAACAGTGATGCTGCTGCAGGCAAGGTGATTGCAGCTGTTAGTTCCTCTTTATGTCAGAGGAGGATCTAGTATCAAAAACCCCAAAGGATTCCTAAACTGCTTTGCCAATGCCTTAAAACCAGAAAGTCCTATTGCATTCACAGGAGGAAAATCACTAAAGTGTGAAACTTCGCCTTCATTAGTCTGATGAATTGGAAAAATCAAAACAATTGTAAATGAGAAATATTGCCTAGTTTTCTTTTTTCCTTTTTTTTTTTAATTTTTATTTTTAAGTGTTTTGTATCCTACATGCTTGGTTCATGTTTCAGTGAATATTCTTTCTTCCTGGTGGCCATGAAGAGTGAGTTGGGAGACTGTGAATCTGTGATTATGCAACTTTATGGTTTCTTTTTTAGTCATCTGATGTTTTATATGATGCCAAAATAGATGTCTAGCCTTTCTTAAGCAAAGCCAACCTTTCCAAACCAAACAGATGTGCTGCTAATACTAACCATAATTATTAAATGGTAATTACATTGCCTTAAGCATTAATAATATCTAAAAAAAAATTGTCAAGGGAAACTAATACCAACAAAAATTACTTCTCATAGAACAAACTAGTTTTCAATGCTGAAGTTACAATATAGAAAGCTGTATCCCCCGCTGATCAACACTTATGGCAGTAAAAACCCCCATACCACTGATTTTCTGCTCAGTTGTCATAGTTCATTTGAACTAACACAACAGAAAAGGTCACTCAGTCAACTTCAGGATCTGTTATTTGTGATAAGAGTTTTAAAGCACATCTTGAGATAAAACATCATTGGGGATATGAAAGACAATAGAAATGAGCATGAAATACAACACGTGTTTCTCAAAGAAACACTATTGCTTGCTACTCTTGTAATTTGTCTGAGAGCAGACAGTACCATGTAGGAAAATAGCTGAAGATGAAGAAGCTGCATCAAGAATAAAAATTCTTCCTTTGCAAAGAATGTGTTTCAGAGCAACACCAGCTCAATGAGCTCTTGTTAAAGTTGGAGGGGAATTCTGGGTACCTCTGAGGTTCATGGTGGATCTGCCTGGATCTTGAAGAACTGGAGTTTTCCAGCTCTGTAGCTCTGGGAGAAGTTCATGTGGCAGGAGAAAGTAGGGGTTGAAGAACCCATACATGTGTGGCACCTGCTCATTTACTCTGTTTCTTATCACATTCTTACCATTTGCCAGTGAAGCTGAATGCAAAATGTTATGTTTGCTGTTTAACATTGCTGGCTTGAACAGATTTTAAGTGTTTGCTTCCAGAACTGCAGTGAGAAGCTTGGGTGATGAGGATATATCCCCTTCACCAGTTCTGGTGTGCACTGCTTTGTTCTCCTCTCTGCCTACAGCCTTTATGACTTGTTGAAAGTAGTGTCTATCTTCTCTGCCTTTCACTTTCTCTTCCCGTTCCTTAGAGTCATGGTTTCCCTTTCCCTTACTTAGAGCCTTCTTTGGCTGTTGGATGTTGGTGATAGGGGTTATAAGTGGCTGGAGAAAGCTTGCAAGAGCTTGCAAGATCCTAAATCTAATGCTAAATTAAATAATTCAGTTACAGATTTTGTGTGGCAGCTGTACCTAAATATTCATAGAATCATAGAATATCTCACGTTGAAAATGACCAGTAAGGATCATCGAGTCCAACTCCCTGCTCTTTGTAGGACTACCTAAAATTAACCATATGACTAAGAGCACTTTCCAGGTGCTCCTTGAACTCTGACAGCCCTGATGCTGTGATCACTTCCCTGGGGAACCTGTTCAAATGACCAACCACTCTCCCAGTGAAGAGCTTTTTCCTAATGTACAATCTGAACTTCCTCTGACACAGCTTCATTACATTTCCTCTAGTGCAGTATAGAGTGGACAGTCACCTCCCTTGACTGGCTAGCTATGTTGTTCTTGATGCACCCTAGGATATAGCACCCTTTTGGCTGCCAGGGCACGCTGTTGAATTTCATCAACCCAAACCTGCAGATCTCTTTCTGCCTGGCTGCTCTCCAGCTCCTCATCTCCCAGTTTGTATGTGTAACTAGGATTGCCCATCCCATGTGGAGAATCTGGCACTTGTTCTTGTTAAGTTGCATACAGTTTGTGATTGCCCAGCTCTCTAGTCTATCCAGATCTCCTGTGAGACCTCTCTACCCTCAAAAGAGTCCACAGCACCTCATGGTTTAGTATTGTTGCCAAACTTACTTAATGTACATTTGATGCCTGCGTCCAGATCATCTATAAAAACAGTGAACTGACTCTAAAACTGAGCCCTGGGGAGCCCCACTGGTGACTGCTGCCAGCCAGATGTAACTCCATTTACAATAACTCTTTGAGCTCCTCCTGTCAGCCAATTGCATACCCAACATATTATGGACTTGTCTAGCTGTGTGCTGGACATTTAATCCAAAATCTCACAGGATACTGTGAGAGACAGTATCAAAAGCTTTGCAAAAATCCAAACCCTCCACATCTACTGGCTTCCCTTGGTCAGCTGGGTGTGTGATCTTGTCATAAAAGGGAATTAAGCTGGTTAAGCAGGACTTCCACTCTTGAACCCATGCTGGCTATGAGTGCATTGTCTCTCAAGTACTTTTCAGTAACTCCCAGAATAACCTTCTCCATATTTCAATAGCTTTACATAGTTCCTGAACAAATGCAGATTTTTAAACTCAGATTAGTGTACATGTAGTTAATGCATTTTTTTTTAACCCCAAAACTAGGTGGAGAAGTGATAATTTCCTTCTAGTATTGTTTGAAGAGAAGCTATCCAGTCTTTTCTAGTTTAAACAGACTCCAAACAGGTTCTGGTTAGCTTATCAGCCCACTAGATTTTCTGCAGCAGTCTGCCATTATACCTACAAATATGGAACTAATCTCTGATATTGCTTTTCTGTGTTAGAAATTTCCTCAGGGGAAAGATCCTTTGTGTGAACTAGCCGGGTTTTCTCCATCTGAAGATGATTTGAAGTTCTTAAGTATTAAGCATGTAGAGCAAACTTTAGCAAAGGTTGCTGTATCCTTATTTACAATGAGTTTTCTTTCTTTATCCTGATTTTATGCAGAAATGCGTAAAGACAGTGGCAAATGTTTTGTTTTCAAATAAACTGATGGAATAGAGCTGTGCTAAAGACTTGATTAAAGAGGGTATTTCATCTGAACTGAGCATGTGTGTTAGCAGAGATGACAAACTATTACTTATGACTGGTGAGACTGAGTGAAGCCATGCTAAGCAACTGTATTGGTGAGGAAAACTCCCTCTCAGTAAACATATAAATGTGTGTGTAGTTGAAGAAAATGGGCAGAGAGTCTCTGAGCTAATAGATGGTTGATTTTTACAGGTAGCAGTTTCAACTCAAGCATAACATTTTCCTTTTGGTTAGCATGCTAGAGGGTTTGTGTGGTCTGACCTTTACCTGATATGCCTGACTGTGCATCTTCCACTGGTGTTAGTGTGAAGTAGCCCTGCTAATGGTCTCTGTCAGTGTGCTTGCACTAGAGAGACAGCCAAGCTAGCCATAATTAAGATAGAGTAGCAAAAGTAGTATAGCTGTGATCATAAAGAAATTCCATGCTTTTGTGGAAATAATGCTTCCATTGGGCTGTTCTGTTAGTTTAGAAATAACTTTACGCTTTGCCCCACTAGTGCTTCCTACCTGGTGATCCAAAGATGCTCCTTGAGTTATAGACTGTGGTCCGTGGAATGACTGAAATAACTTTCTTTTCTTGACATAAATATATATTTATTTACAATGTCATGAGAGAAAATAAAAGGAATGAATGAATACTCATAGTTTGCTCTAATTTTTACTTGGTTATAGAAGAACAGTTGCAACAATAGAGTGAGTCACAGTGGCACAAGATGGGTGGTGACTTCTCACGTTAAAAGAGGCTGAGAAACAGTGTTCAGCTCCATGCTGTTGCAAATGCTTTGTATCATATATCATTCCAGAAGGGAAAATGTATTTTTAAGTCTAGCTGTGAGAGAAAAGGAGTGACTGGATAGTGGAATAGACCTCTCTGTACAGTTTATAAGAAGGAAGAGCACTACTTGGAAAACTTTTCAGACGTTTTATTTTTGTGTTAGTTACCATAAAAATCTAAATGCAGAGTGGCAGTTTGGAGCTGGAACAGTGACACTTTGTGAGCCATTTCTGGCTGTCTGTAGTCCTTATTATTCTCCACTGAGCTGTCAGTTCCTGCAGAATTGAACTATCATTTCCAGGTCTTCTGATTTGGTGGAAGGGTAGCCATTCCTTTGAAAAAGTGTAGGATTTATTCCAATAGTTCAGAAAGGACCACAGAAAATCCCTGCCTACCTCAATCTAATTTGCTGCCAGGGCTTTTTCCTTAGTTATTTTGTAGTTGGGTGTGATTAGTGGGGAAACAAATCTGACTTACATTTACAGATTGCATCATCTCAGCTGCACACCAGAAATCCCCAAGGCTCTGGCCACTGCTTTCAGTGAAATAGCAGGCTTTCCTGAATGGTTTGCATTTCTCCTGCCATTAATTCTCCTTCAGCTTTTTCTGCTTGTCTGTTTCTCTTTGCTCATCTTGTAAACTAAACTAACATTATTTACTTCCCTCAGGTCATTTTGATTTTAGATTTTTCCCTGCGATTAGTCATCTATGTCAAGAGAAAACTGAAGCAGGTTTACAGCAATGCCAGTGCAAAGGTTGCTCAAGTGAAAAAGAAGGATCTAGCTTCCCAGTTCACTGACAGCACTATGGAAATTTGTTCAGGAAGTTACTTGCAAGGCTTTTTGTTGTATTAATTTCTCTTTGCACCTTCTCTCTTAGCTTTAACATGGATGTGTTTCCCGGTGCTGTATCATGTGAGTTAGTGCCACCCACTGCAGATTATGTCACCCATTAAATCCAAAACACAGTGATATTTAGGCACACTTGCACAGATCCTGTAATAGGCTAATAGGTCTAAGAAGCTTATTGTTTTTAATTTTGAGATGGTAAATTGCATGTCTATTTATTGTTTATCCATTGTCAAATTTTAAAGGCAGAGCTTTCCCTTTAAATGTAAACTTCAAGTAATGAACTCTGTGAGACTGAAATGTTGAGTTTTTTCCATGATGGATCAGGCTATTCTGCCACTGTCTGTAGTATCCCAGCACTTCCAGTGATCAGTAGCAGAAAGGTAAAATAGAAAAGAGGTAACATGACTTATTTTACAGTTACTTTTAAAGGTAACGTTATGGTGACCTGCATAAATCAATCTCAGCTCATCTGGAGCTTTCAGATATTATAACAACAACAGCTTTTAAACATAATATGATTTCTCTTTTCATAAAATTCAAATGTATAAAAACTTTCCCCTTCATCCCCATCATGCCATTAATCTTACTTTCAGTCTGGACTTACTGGTGCAATGTTATTGTCTACATGTTTAGGTAAGAGTAGGTAGAAAGGAAAAGTACAGAAATGGTGCTAGGCTTTTTACATTTAGCACTCACCTAAGCCACACACAACACATGTACCACAGCTGACAGGAAAATTTAGTCCAATTCGGGGTATTTGTACCAAGTCAGGTATAGGGTACCTAACAACTGGCATGTATATTATATGATTTTAAAATGGGGTTAATGCAGCTCATCTTTCTTAGTTTTGGTGAATGATCTCTGCCCTTGCTGTGTTCAGGCTTTCTGTCCTCTTCCTGGTCTACTAGTTGTATGAAGGAGCCATCTAAAAAGTCCCACAGAGCCTGATTGCAGTATGTAGCATCTGGGCCATGTCAAACCACAGATATGAGTTTTTTTCCTGTTTTCTTTTGTCTTCTTCTTTTTTTTTTTTTAATGCATATTCCTCAAAAGGAGGTTCAGTGCATTTCATCCATGCAATCTCATTTGTTAGCTTTAAAAGTTCAGAGTGGGAGATCTTGAGAAAGCCTTTCTTCAAGATGCTGGTGCTGGTAATGACAGTCATGGGTGGATAGCAGTATTGTGTTCACAGTGTTAGCTGGAAGCATATACATAATATCTCTGTGTATATCTATATCTATATCTATATCTGTACGTATATATTATACAAAGCTACCTCTTTGTATTAGTTTCATTTCCATCTTTTAAGCTCTTACATGGTTGAAGACAGCTGCCCCATCCCTATGATCTCCCTAGTGGGCCCCTAGCTCTAGGAGAGTACTGTGTTGTTTTTGCAAAATAAGTACAATTTATTACTATTTTAGTCACTTTTTAGTTAATATATAAAAAATTTAGTGTACTGTGCAAAACTATCCAATCATTTCATAATTAATTAACATTACCAGTTTTCCTGCCTTAAACTGAGGAGGCTGCACTTCTAATTTCAGCCTAATGAATCCCATGATACTCTGCACCTTGACGCGGAAGTTTCTCTTACCTTACTTTGCCCTGAATTCCAGTGTCCTCTGGTGCCCTGGACAGAATGTCAGCTTGGAATAAAAAGCTAGCACAAAATATATGGAAATTGGAGGAGGTGATGGATCCAAGGGCATGACAGCATTCTATTTCTGTACTTACTGTAAAGAAAGTAAGCAAGACAACCCAAAACTCCTTAACATTTGAAAGAATAACACCAAAAGTTGTGCAGCACAGAATGGTGGTATTTCAGTCTAGTGATGCTCAGGGCAGGCAGTATTGAATGTCATAGGAAATAGCAGATGCTGGAGTTGTATCTATTGCTTTCTTGCTGAGGTGGGTAGGCTGGGGGGATGGCAGCTGGTATTTCCTGCAAGATGGTCCTACTTATGGCTGCAGCTGGCACAGTTGTAGTGCCAAAGATAATAGAAGGTTTAATCTAAAGGATGGTTTGGCACAGTAACAAATGGGTGGAAAACTGGTCATGAATAAATTGAAATGGAAAAAGATTCTAACTGCTAGTGGTGTCAGGTTCAGGAGCAAGGCCTGAGGAGGAGGAAAGGGACTGTCAGTGATTCTGAGTGGGGTGTTGCTGCCATTTGATGGGTACTGTAGGTGTTAACAGCTAGGTCTGCAAGGAACAGAGTTCTGAGGTAGGGGCTGAATTCCCAAGCTATCTCCTGTGTTTCTGATTCTGACCCTTTCCCAGTCCAAATAACAGTAACAATCAAACTTTTCTAATTTTTAATGGGACAAGATACCTGAATTGTGAACCAGCCTCTACATCTTAGGCTTTCCAATGCTGTAACAATATAATGCCAAGAGACCTTTATAAGGCCCTGTTTACTGTTTGACCCTGAATCATGATGGTCAATTCTGTTATTTAATATATGTTGGAAAAACACCATTTCCTTTCTATCTGCTTACCCAGCTCTCCTGACAGGGAGGGAGAAGAGGTGTAACAGGCCAAAGCATGGCTTGTGTCTGACATTTGTTGTGATAAAATGTGACTTTCTGAAATCTACCATTCAGATCTTGTACAAATACAGAATGGTCTGGGTCTGCCCACCCTGGAGATTCGAAGTGCAAGTAAATATTCCCATACTTACTGGAGATGGTTAACATCTGCTTCTGTAAAAATTCAGGTAGAAAAACACTTCAGGTTTTACCATGATTTTGTATGTTCCTGTATTTCTGAAATACTTATTTTTCAGTTGTAAAGAAAAAAGATGCCTGTATTCTGTCTATTCCTAGGAAATTACAAGTCCCACTCATTTTAAATCAATTTCAATTAAGCCAGGGAGACCCAGTGGCCTCCAGTACAGCCTTCAAATGCTGTACTTTCAGATAAAGGACAAAACTTCTAGCAATTCAATAAAAGTCAGTATTCATCAATAGCTCTTTTTCAGAACCACAATGAAATATGCCTACTGTATTTAAAAAATAGGTTATTTTAGCTCCAAATTGCCACTTGCCTCCTACTCAGTATTCTGACACTTGGGATTATTTCTGCTTCATCCTTGAAAGCTTTCCCAGTACATATTAAGCAAGTCGAAACTCACAACCAAAGTCCTGTCCTTGCATGACTTTATTGTCTCATTTAAAAAAAATCACACAAAAATCCCCAATGAAATTTGTTCCTCTTTCCTCATGAAGATATATGCAGTTAGCTCCTGAATGAGTCATCAGACTTTTCAACTGATAATTTATCAATTAGATTTGTCTCTCTCCACCTTTTTTTGCACATGAAGTATAAGTGATCTATGCTGAAAGGTTAAACCTTTTCTTCTGAATTTATGCCACTTTTAGTATAAGCCAGGTCACCTTAACAAACAGTTATGAAGTCCAGCTGCTTTAATGTGTGTGCTTCTGGCAGTGTTTATGGTACATGTTGTCATTCATGCAGTGTACCATATAATATTACAATATGTTGCTTTTTTGTTTGGATATTTGTGGGGTTTTTTTTTCCAGATTTCTAGATTTCTGTCCATAATCAGACTTTTAAATCCAGTTTAAATCTTGCTCTTGTCTTTTATCTTTTTGTCTTTCGTGACTTTCCAGAGGGAGTTTCTAGAGCTGTAGTTATGTCAGCTTTTCAGATCTGGTGCCTGAAGCCAAGACAATCTTAATGCTTCTCATGTAGGAACAGAGATGGGAGAGTTTTACACATCAGAGCAAAATCCCATTTTATTTGTTGTCTAGCAGGCCCATTTGTTTTCAAAGGTTTCTTGTAGCTCACTACTTTGCTATCAAGACTATAAACCTTTATTGTAGCTCTGAATTCAGAGAATCGTAGACATACTTGAAGAATTTAATTTACAGTTATATAAAGACACTGAAACTCTAATTTTTTTGAAAGAGCTCTTTAGTTTGCTCTCAGATAGTGCTGCTGGCCTACAGGATAATACGGAGGAGGGCTGTCTCGATCTGACATATCAGATAAAGATCTTCCAAAACATTAAAAATTTCCAAAATCTTAACATTTCAACATTAGGAAAATGTTTAAAAATAGCCATACTGCTATTTTTCATGCTGTCTTCTTAAGCTATGTGTAACACAATCTCATATACATTAATAACCAAGTTCTCAGACTGATACAGCTGGGGAGAGATAAGCAAAAGAGTCCTATCCCTGCCCTTAAAGAATGTAAAGATTCCGTCTTAGATAAAAATAGAAACCTTTAAATAGTGTTTGAGAGTTTCTTCTTTCAGACTGGACTTGCAGTAGAGTGTAAGAGGATTAGGCAGCCACCTCTCACTGAAATTCAGTGTGAAGTGACAACACCAAGGTTTTTAACCTCCTCCGAGAACTCCAGCTTTAAGTCTTTTCTTTTTATCCTTTCCCTTTTCCTTCTTTCCATTTTTTCCCTTTCCCTTTTCTTTATTTCCATTTTTTCTGTTTCCCTTTTCCTTTTCCTTTCTTTTCCCTTTTTTCCTTTCCTTTCCCTTGCTGGATTCAGAAAGTCCAAATAATATATATTATTTTCCTACTACTACACTCTCCCACTTTTTTTTTTTTTTGAGAGACTGTGTTTTATACTGTCTTGGAAGTGCTACATTTTTGTGAGTTCTCTGTGTGTGTGTGGAAAGGAAGGGAGGTCATCCGGGAGGATGTATGACTTGTTTTCTCAACAGTTGCTGCATTTCCCTTTCTTAAAGCTGTTTGCTTGGGCTGCTCTTTCTTACTGTGTGTTTATCATTGAAAGTAAATTTCATAGCAATCATTTTTTGTTTTAAAGTAAAGATTCTGAAGAAATGTGCAGAAGTTTCATGTGATTTCTGCTCCTTGCAGCTTAGATAAGACACCGGAAGAAACCAGCCCTATAAGCCTCTGTATGTGGGAGCTGTGTTCTTTTTTCTGTTCCCTGGCCTTCATTTCAAGCAGTAAAAGTGTCCCTATAAGCAGGCTACAACAGCCAGGATTTTCTGTGGCAGAGACAGACAGCTTTATACATTTGGATAATTCTGGTTACTTAGCTGATGTTATTTCCCTGTCAAAATAAAGAATGAAAATATTTTCAAGAAAAAATCCTGCTTTTATTTGAAGGCCACAGCAAAGCTCCCGTTGCCTTTAGCTGGGCTAAGATACTTCTTTTCTTATTTTTAATTTTTTTACTCTTTTTCTGATGTTTTCAAGCAGGAGAATATAAATGTCCTTGAAAATGTACCACAAGACTAGGAAGTGATCTGGCAGAAATCCTGTCGTGGAAAGACAATTGTTGATGTTCCAGCCCTACAGCAGAGCCTGAGAGGGTTTTTAACCCACCATTTGTACACAGTGAGTGCTGAGTACTGGGCTACCTTGCAGCCTGTTGTTGCTGTTTTCAGATCCTTTTGCTATGAAGCTGTGGGAACTTAGAGGAAACGTTCCTAATAGTGCATAGTCATGAGGTGATGTCCTGGTCTGCATCAAGGGTTCTTGGCAAGTAAGATAACTGCTGTGTGTGACAGATTTCTTGAGATCAGGCTCTGAAACAAGAGAAGCAATTGGTAGAAATTATCTTTAAAATAGGGATTTTGTTGCTCTCTACCTACTGTGAGTCCTCTTATAGTCTAAAAAATCCAGCCAGTGCTGTAGCTGTTACTTTTCCAAGGGCCCCTCACAATTCTAACCTTCTGTGAGCAGGATTCAAATTAACAAAGAATGAACACAGGTGTGAAAAAATTCTAGTGTGGGTGTGGAAACTATTGTTGTGTGCCTTCAGGAGTCATATTGTCATTTTCCCTTAATAACTAAAGATTAATATTGAGAGACTTTTGGAAGAATAAAAGATACTTTCTGATTTAACCAGTTGAATCCACCATACAGAGATAACAGGCTTGTTGCAGAGAGCCTGGATTACAGAGCATATGAATTGCCAAGTTCATGGTTGTGACCTGAACTAAAACAATAAAAAGGAGGCGGATTCTACTAATTTTTTTGTTATTTTTTTTTAATGCATTTTTATTGGACTGGAAGTCTGTGTACGCTTCACATGCTGTTCCTTGTGGCCAGAAGGAGGGTAACGGATGGAGGTTCAGGGAGTTCAGTCAGTAGTTCCTTTGGGGTAGTACAGCTCATTAAGCTTAAAATAATATGGGAGTTCCAGGCATGACAGTTTCTGACAGTCCCACTTGTGTTTGTTGCTTCAAAAGCACTGGTTATTCCTGCAGTTGAACTTTCAATAGAATAATAGAATCATAGAATAGTTAGGGTTGGAAAGGACCTGAAGATCAACTAGTGCCAACCCCCCTGCCATGGGCAGGAACACCTCACACTAAACCCAAGGCTTCATCCAGCCTGGCCTTGAACACTGCCAGGGATGGAGCATTCACAACCTCTCTGGGCAAACCATTCCAGTACCTCACCACCCTAACAGTAAAGAGTTCTTCCTTATATCCAGTCTAAACCTCTGCTGTTTAAGTTTCAATAGCAGCTAATTCAGTGCTGAATCAGTCACTAAAGCTTTCAGAGCAGTTGGGCCTTTGGAAGGAGGAACCTGAGGAGAGAAGGACCCTGAAAGATCAAATAAAGGAGGAGGAAATCCTCAGGGTCTAGTCCCTAGAAAAATTAAGATTTCACTGTGTGTGTGGCAGTTTGAAATGAAGCACACTAAAGCAGCTCCTTGTTGTGGTTAAGCTCAGCCAGCAACCCAGAACCACGCAGCTGCTCATTCACTCCCCCCCTTCTTTCCCTCCCTCTGCTCCCAGAGAGATGGGGAAGAGAATGGAAATAATGTAACTCACATGGGTTGACATAAGAACAGTCCAGTAACTAAGGTTATAACATAAACTGCTACTGCTGCCACCAATAATAATAATGATAAGGGAAATAACAAGGGAAGAGAATACAACCGCTCACCCACCCCGCCAACCAATACCCAGCCTGACTGAGCAGTGATCTGGTCCTTCTGCGTAACTGCCCCTGGTTTATATACTGGGCATGAGGTGCTGTGGTATGGAATACCCCTTTGGCTAGTTTGGGTCAGGTGTCCTGTCTCTGCTTCCTACTGGCCTCCCCTCCTCCCTGGCCAGAGCATGAGATTCAGAAAGCCCTGGTCAGATTAAACATTACTGAGCAACAACTAAAACATGGTGTTACCAGCGCTGTTCCCAGGCTGAAAGTCAAAACCACAGCACTGCACCAGTACTAAGAAGGAGAAAAATGACTGCTACTGCTGAACCAGGACACTCTTCTTGGAAACTTCTTGGAGTCCGTCTCAACCATGTGGTTAAGACTTGCTGTTCTCACTGGAAATGAAGCATTTAGGGAAGGTCAAAAAATATGCTTGCAGAAAAGTGTTCTAATTAGTCACTTTCCACATCCCACGGCACTACTTTTGCAATGACACTGAGGCACGAGTCAGGTCTGTCCAGCAGCATCTCAAGCCATCTGCTCTTTCATATGGCTGGTTCTGCTTCATTTATTTTGACTCCTCTGCATTCCATCTGACTTCCAAATTTGTCTTTGGCTCTGGCTATCCAAGCACATGTCTAGCCATGTGAGTGTGCTCTGGTAATGACGCACACCTTTCCTTGGTGATGATGTAATTTTCCCATCAATCCTACTTTTGGTATAGAATTTAGTACTAGCAGTCATCGGATGAAGCATCGGTAACATCTGTTCATCCTCATTTTTCCTAGTCTTATCTCTTTTTCTAAGGACCATCTGTTTCAGAATACTTGTGCTCTTCTAAAATGGCCCTTTCCTTTTACTTTTTGTTTCAGACTTCTATTCCTTGTCTTTCTATCAAGCTCTGTAAATCTCTAAGTTATTCTAGTTCTCATGACTGTCTACCAGATTAGGATCTTTCCAAAATGCCCTATGGTGAAACACAGTGGTTCTGTGTGCCTTAATTTTTTTGTCAGTGCCTTGGCTCTGCTTAGCATTTCTTACTCTCTCTGCTCCCAGAAACACTGTTCTTGAGATAACTGATCATAGTGTTTTTGGTCTAACTGTGACACTTGTTGATGCTGTGTGCTGATGGAACTCCCCGGGGTAGGGTAAATCACAGAATCACAGAATCCCAAGGGTTGGAAGGGACCTCAAAGATCACCTAGTCCCAACCCCTGTATGCTATTATATTCAGTGAACTACAGTGTATTTTGTTTCTTTTTTCCAGTTCTCCTATCTTTAATTAAATTAATCTTGGTCTAATTGCTGCCAAAAGTTTTAGTACCATTCCACAGGATTCATAAGCTTTTTAAACAAGTAAATAAATAAATAAATAAATATGTTCTTCAGGAATATTTACAGAACTGCCTAAGTGACTATTGAAATTTGCTCTTAACATGTACTCTTAATATAACCTTGATTAAGCCAAGATATGATGCTTAAAAAATAAATTACCAGGAAGATTGGTTTTCCTGCTAAAAGCTGTGTATAAAAGGCTTTTCATTTACCCATGAATCTTTTGATAGAGAGAAAGACATATATTATAGTTCACATTTCATGTTCAGTTTTCTTATCAGACGAGAAACTAGCCTTCAAACACAAAAAGCACACTTGTAAATCAGGAGAATTAAGGCTTGCTCAGTGTAGCCTGAATGTGCTTTTGTGATCTTTGGCTTGCCATGCACTAGTTTTGACAATTAACAATAATACTATCTTCAGCAATCCAGTATTCAAAGGTTTGCTTCCTAAATGCTTGTAGATTCTGCAGTGGAAAGTCCTGCATGAAGCTTACAGTTAATGATGATACTGTAACTCTGCGTTTTTTTCTCAGCTGTTCTTCTGGGTAATGTCCCTGTTTCATTCCAGTACAAAATCCTGTCTGGATTTCTCATTTCATTTCAGTTGGAGCAAATTGCCATGAGTTTAGTCACACAGAGGAAGAATTCACAGTGTTCTTCTTCAGGCATGGTTAGAAGAGTCTTCTAACTTAATCATCTAAATGAAGGGGGGTCTCTTTAAACTCCCTCTATGATTGATCAGTGGAGTGGGAGGTTCCTCCAGATGACAAACTGATAGCAGGAGCTTAACTACCGTATCTGTAGCTATACCAATACTGGTAAAAAGAAGAAGGTAAAATAGATTACACCCACATTGCTAATGACAGATTTTTCAAGCACCAACCAGGCCCTTTTTCATACTGTTGGATTTTCTTTTGGCCACTATACAAGGGCTAGATGGTCTTAAGATGTGAGAATCTCCCCTTCTCCTCCCCCCTCTCCAGCTCAAATTGCCTTAAGGACTCTGACAGGCTGTGACTGACTCCCATACAGATACTTTTATGGGCATGTAGCATTTGATGAATGTTTGGTAGTAACCAAAGTGTTACAAAATATTATACATACTGTCCAGACAGAGCAGCCCCTAGCTAGAGTGAACCAACACTGGACTGGAATTTGAAGAGGTCTAGTAGGCTCACTCCAAAACAAGGCAGTGGGCAAAATGAAATACATGAAATACAAAGGAACAGAACACTAGGATGCAGTAGGACACCAGCAGTGGATTTGTTGTTGATTTGGGCATTGTTTGTTTGTTGTGGCTTTTTGTTTTGTTGTTTTTTTTCAGGTTTTGTTTTGTTTTTGGGGGGGGGGGGGTGGTGGTGGTGTTATTTTGTTGGTTTTTTGTTGTGGTTTTGTTTTTTTTTTTTTTCAGGGGAGATCAACTGAATTAAGCTGTGATCTTTCTAGTGTTGCTAACTGTGCCCTCGTCATCAACTCCCCTGGCTTTTTTCCTTTGGTTCTCCAAGTGGAGTAGTGAACATCACACTTCACTCTGAGGCACAGTGTTGCCCTGTATGGGTGAAATGATTAATGTGGAAAAATTGCTAACAGTGACAAAGACAGATGGAAGTATTAAGGTTGCTTTTTTATGTGGTTAAATCAAGGTTTTGTTTCCTGACTGCCAGCTCTTCTCTGGACTCTTGGCTCTGTCTCACCTTTCTTCCCAAAATTTTCAGCCTAAGACTAGTCTAAGACTTGAATCATAGCCTTGAATCGCATTCCACAATGAAGCCTTTTATACCACGTAGCATGGAGGAAGTAGCATCTATAAACACTAAATTAATGTGATTACTAACAATTATGTTGACCAATCCTAGATACATGTTTGCTATTTACTCTTGACTGTTACAATCATCATGGAAAGCACTCCACTGTGCTAGGCAGGAAATGAAAATGTTTCTGCCATGGCGAAAATTACAAATTACAAGATGGGAGACAAGTTGCTGTTGCAAGCAGACTGTGAAAATGCATGCTAAAAATAAAGATGCGCATTTTGAATGTATTTATTTCTCCTCTTCCTTTTGCAGCCAAGTACAAGACTGACCAGTGGTAGGATAAAGCAGTTACCTATTAGGGTCATTACAGTGTTTCTGCGATTCCGTTAGGTAGCTGTGTTATTTGTATTCTTAAAAACCTGTTTCAAAGCTTAGCAAGAACTTCGTGGTCATTCACAGTGTAACTTTGCATTTGGTAACTGAAGAATGGGAAAAATGCGTGCGGAAAAGCAAATCAAGTCTAAGCTTGTGATGCCACCATGTTGTTTTCCACTTTTGTGAGGGAAATTCTCTGGAGGAGGAGTAGAGGATGTCAGTTTGCAGAATATCACCCTCCACAATTTGTTTTTACAATTTTGGCTGATGCACAGGTGGTGTACATCACTGACACAGTGTAAGTACTAGAGCTTATTTGTTTAGAAGGCCTTTTATACTCAGCAGCTCTGCATCTAGATGGCTGTAAGGTATGTTTAATTGTAAATTGTCTCCATTTCTCAAAGGAACCTTTGAAAGAAGAAAGTATTCTTACAGTGGGAGTGATTTAAAGTGGTAACAATAACAATGCTTTTTCTTCATAGGGCACTCCAAGGCAGTTTCAGAGATACAGTGAGTTCAGGACACACAAGAAAGTCTTCTGTCCCCTCTGTATGACCCTTGACTTGGAAACCTCGCGTGTTTGGTAGGATACCTAGCTGAGGAGAAAAGAAAAAGGACAAACTTACCACCTGTGCCAAAGTAGAAAGGGAGCCTCATGGACTGGAAGGATTTCTAAGCTGGGTAATTCCCACCTTGAAGAGGAGCTAGTCCATGTGAGTTAAATAAGACAGAGCTTTTCTTGCTATTTGTCCTATACCAATTGAAAGAAATAGAAAGATCCAGTGAAGTGGAAATGATGTTTTTCAATAGACTTAAACAAATTAAGGTTTAAAACAAGATAATGAAATTTGTATGAGATGTTTTGACACGTTTTATAATGCAATTGATACCTCGCTCCAGGAGATAAACACATTCATATTTTAGCTTGGATGGCTTCAGTCCATTCACAATGTGCATTACTAGGGATAAAGCAATTCCTTTGTATTGTATTGCTCAGATGGCCCTTTTCCAGGAAGTTTTGTCAATATTTTTGTGAGATAGCACTAATTTAATAAAGTTTACTCCTCTAGCCTATGGTTGAAGAAAATTGTGTAAAAAAGCATGGGCAAAGGGTGGCTTAAGCATGAATAATTTCAACGTGAAAAAAGGGATGTGCCTTTACTGGGACAGTAATAGACTAATGGATGAAAGGATAACAGTGGTTTAGTCAGGTTCTCCTGAGTAAGAGGGAGGAAGGAAGGCTCAATCTGTTGTAAGTTACATCCAGTTGTCCTTTGCCCACTGGCCTCTTCTAGGATTTAGAGTTACTGGGAAGCTGAGTTAGAGTTCTTCAGTCCCTGCCCTACTTAGGTAGTTTTCCTTTGAAGCTGCCAGAAATGTGTTGAGGAAAACATTCTTCACCACTCAAGAATATCCCTCAAAAGGAGTAACTTCGAAGGAAACAACCTTCCCAGCTGCCTTGCATTGCTGTTTTGGTTCTCAGCACCATCTGTTGAAAACTATATATGCTTGCTATTCCCATCACCCTGTGGGTATAGTTTTAACAGGGCCATTAAGAGGGCTGGAGCTCCCTTGGCTGGGCACCATGATGTAAGATCACCTTCACAGTTTCTGTCCCACCTCAGGTTTGTGGCTTTGCCAGGTCATTTACTTCTTGGTCTCAATCTTCTCTTCTAGGCAGGAGGCAGCAGACTCACTTCTTTGTGATGAATGGCCTCCTTGAAGTGGGTCCTTAGTAGCTCTGTTCTGTATTGTGAGTTATCTGGGGCCAGGAAAGAGTGCAGAGGGTTTTTTTGACATTTGTATATCAGCAGTTACATTCTTGGATTTTTTCTTGAGATCTATGAACCCTTAGAAAATAAAACTAAGGAGAGAGAGGTATTAGGCAGAACGGAGGATGGTGAAGGGAAGATCAGAAAAGAAAGGATAGGATTCTTGTGCCGGTAGAGCAGGTCTGATTCTTTCTCACTGCTACTGTAGGTAGTGAAACAATAGACTGGGGCAAAGGAAGGTAAGGTGGTCTTACCTAGTAGGGACAGAACACTTTGCTAGCTATAGGTAGAAAGGTCTGTAGTAGTGAGTTATTAATATATGTATTAAAATGTACACTTTCAATAATTTCATGTTCATCAATAGCTCTGGAGCTAATAAAAAAGCATCTACTTATAGGAGTGTATGGGAGCATTATTCTCTCTGAATGTAGCTATGAGACTTGTTTTCAGTATGAAAATATATTTCATCATGATCAAATACAGCTGTACTTATGTGAGCTCTGGAAAGAAAAAAAAAAGGTGTTTTTTGTAGTCTACTAGAAAATGTGTTTGTGAAAAATCAACAGCTTTTTTTTTACCCATCAAAGTACATTTTTGGGCATTCAGAATTGAACCTCTTTAATGTAACTTCTCTCACCTGCCCACACACTCCCAGGTTTATATTACTTTATGTTCTGTAACATTCCAGTCTCTGTGAGAATTAACCTGGGCTCTTTTTTTCCATTGTCAGCAGAATGGCAATGAAATATGCCTTATGGAACCTTCATTTTTATTAAATGTTAGAAATAACTTCTTTCGTATAGTAGGTTTAGTAATTGAGAAATCAAATAGAACAAATAGGAAATGTTCCTTCCTATATAATTTTTATTAAAGTTCTTGCATGACTGAACTTAAAAGTGGAACTCATAATGACTTCAGTAGGGAGAGGTTTTGTACCCAGTCTGACAAGAATAAGCCTAGAAACTGTGATGGATGTACTTGACTCCTTAACCAAACTAGTGGTAGTTTGGTTCAGGCTCCAAAGGAGGTAAAATCCTAAGCTGTAACCAGGCTAAGAACTTCTCTAGTTCCAATCTGTTCTTCGAAAACCAATAAAGGAGCACAGTGACACAGTGAGCACTGGTGCATATGAGCTTGGAACATTGATCATGAGATTAACACATGAACAGCAGTTGGCTTTGCCAAGACTCAATTCATCAAGGAACAAAGAAAGTTGTAGGTACAAGGAATCTCATGCCTACCTTTCCCACCGCATGTAATTTGACTACCAGCCAACCACTTTATTCCATATGACAGCATAAATGAACAACCTTTGAGCTTTTTTTGCTAGGCAGCTGGTTGCATAGTAGTGACATCACCCTGAGCTGGGACGCTGCTGAAGATTGCTCTTCAAAGCAGAGACATCTCTTACCAACTGCAGTTCTTTGGTAAGTGACTGATATTGTGCATAACCTTGCGTTATAGTGCACTAAGATTTTGTCTTGGCAACTTTGATTCTGTCTTGGTAGTTTTGAATCATTGCTATAACCTTTACGCAGTACAGTAATAGAGTGAACCTCATTATCAAATGTTAAGTCACACTTCATGACATCTTTTTTCAGTGCAACCACTTTTGCCAATACTTTTGACTTGTTCTTTAAGAAGTCTAAATTAACCAATTCACAGCAAATTGGTGTTGTCAGCAGGATCCTATATAGGGATCCACAACAGAAATCTGCAGATATGTTCTTGGAATCTCTTCTTCAGAAAGTGCAAACTTTAGGGGTCACAGCTTCACTTAGTGCTACGTGTTTATCTTATTTTTTCTGTTGTTCAAAAGATTTGTAAGCAGTGAATATTTTCAAGTCATGCAGAGTAAAAGTATCAGATCATTGAGTTCACTTCGAGAATTCTTTACATAATCATTATATTATGAATATATATTTAATATATAATAATATATAATCAATATGAAATATATTATGTGAGCTAACAATGAAAAACTTCTAAACCTAGCAATCATTCTAGAGAAGATACTTTTTACGAGTCTCCAGTTTCAGACCAATTGGAGATGCCTCAGTGGCCTTGCTGTTAGGGCTGTGTTTTTCTTGAAGTTTCAAGGGGCTTATACCCATTTCTCTTTTTATATGGGTTGTCATTACACTTTTTAGTTTTCTTGTAGCAATTTCCGATCAGAAAAAAATGTAATGGTTTTGCAAAAAGTTGAAGAACTTTTTACTTTGTGCTTTATGCCCTTCCTGATGATGCTATTTTCATATAGATAAGACGGGCAATTATGGAAGTGTCCTGTACGTTTTTGTCGACTTTTGTTTTGAAAGTCATTTCACTTGAGATGAGCTTTTATTGATCTAAAGCACCTGCAGATTTGTACACGATGCTTTCACAGCAAACCACAGACAATATTTTGCCTGTTTTTCAGTCCATGACATTTTGTTCAACACCACACTACTTTGTCTTTGAATAAGGCCTTAACCTGAGAAGAATGTCACAAGTAAACCTCATTAATTCTTTCTATTTTCATTCACAGATCTCTCTTCTTCTATTGCTCTTCATCTTCCACACCCATTAAGTCTCTGAAACTAAGGTGAAAGGTGCTACTTAGAGCTGAGCAGCACATCATCTCAGCCTTGCTTACACCTGCGACCCCATTTCAAAATTGTTTTTTATCTGCATTGAAAAATTTTGAACCGTTGGCTTTCTGACAGTTTCAAGCTGTAACCTGAATATGCTGGGGCAGGCCTTGAATTATGATTCCTTCTGCATTACAAATTTATTGCTTGTGGATGCATGTCATGTTGTAATGCATCTCTACACAGATGACAGGATTTAACTTTTGCCTGTTTTTTATTGGCTTCCAGTGCTGGACTGAGCAGTGCTTTTTGTTTTCATGAAGGACATGTGGAAATGTGCTGAGCAGAAACAAAACACATTACACTGTAATTCACTGGAGTACTGTGTGCCCTTCATGCAAGTTGCGTGACAGCCACTGACTTCTCTCTACTGGGGCACTGTTTGAATGTATGCTGCCCTTCTATCCCCCTGTGCATTTCTTCTTTTTTATTCATGAGATGCCAAATTTATTTGTAACTGTAAAACATTGTGAATTCTTGCTAATTGGGACATTCTTTATTCATTTTTAATTCCTTTCTTCCTTCCTTCCCCCCCAGTCCAGTCTGGGCACAAGTTTTTTTCGACAATATTCTCTCTCCAGTGATATGTCTCATTCAATTTAAATGTCTTATATAAAGGAGGCTCTGCTTTGGAGACTACTTAATACTGTTGAGGACAACACTATGATTTGGATTTTGCATACCTGTACCTCACGCAAGCTATCTGCATCTTGGTTTCAGGCACACAAAATTTCAGCTACTGGTTGCAGGTACAAAAGAAGTGTTAGAAATATGTGAGCTTTTGCTGTGTCAACTTAGATGCCAGAGCACTAGTGGAAGGGCAAGGTAGTTGCTGCAGTAGATCATCAGTAAATGTGAAAAGATGTATGCTGGACAAAGAGATGAGCATAACTGCTTTTACTCCTGTGGCTTCTTTGAGGCTCTTAGTAATTTTTTGTATTCAGTCTGTGTTAACACTGACAGTGGTAGTGATAATTAGATGTCCTTACCTATTTATACTCTGAATATCATCCTCTGAATCTACAGAAAAAGTTTCCTCTGTTTAGTTACACTTTTTTATCTTAGCTTGGGCATTTGCTGTAATAAACAAAGACCTTGCTTACCTGTCCTAGGTTAAACTGGGAAAGAGGACTCCTACAATGGTTTAAGCAGTCATGTTACAGACTCTTGACTTTGTGTAACTATGAGGTAGGAAGCTAGTGACAATTATTTTCTTTTCATTAAATTTTGCCAACAGCTGTGGATGGGCTTTAAGCTAAGCTGTATCATCATGGTTCCTAAATGATACTGAAGTTTGTATACTTAATGCTAAGACTGATCAATTCTGTTAATATTTGGTCACTATGGCTTTGTCTCCTGTGGCTGGGTATGTGTTGCCTAGTGGAATGCAGTGTTTGACACTGGGACTGCAAGATCTCAACTAGGCTTTATTTGTGAAAGGCCAAGGTTGACTAAACTTTGTCATTTTATGGACTGTGACAAGTAAGACTAAAATAAAACATAGTATAAATTTGGTATGCTGTGGGTCTTGAAGGGAGCAATAGTACATTCACTGGGCCTCATCTGACTGTTCTTTCACCTTCTCCCAAATCCCTGTGCACATGAAGCAAACAGGACCCACAACTTGTATTCTACTTTGGGGTTATCCTTTGTTGATTTACCTCATCACAAAACTTGCCTATCTTGTTTAACAGTGGTTTGCTCAGGTGAGAAATACTTAGCTTTTATTTTTCTTTACCTATGAAAACAAGGCTTTACTGCATTAACAGTTTCATTTGCCATATGCAGTGTTAGCTTTTCCTACTTTTTAGATATTCAGCAAGATCATAGAAAGTCAAACATCTCAGTAAAATCTATTTTTATGACAATGAATACTTCACACTGGTGAGATTTCAAACAAGCCCAAAGGTAAACTGAATTGCTTCATACGGCCCATTACTTTTTTTCCCTACTGCTACAGGAGGCTCTTGTGTATTTAAGGTCTCTTAAAGACTGTTTTGCCATTGATGTTTCTTTTGCCAATAATAAACTCCACAGAGCAGCAGATACATTAATTCTTTCCAGGTGGAATGAGAAATCAGAGAACTGATTATTGCTATTCAGGATGTGAGTGTAATGAGGTGTTAAGGAAAAATTAGGTTTGTGGTGTTTCTTCTCAAGTTGGATGTGTTCAGTTCAAGCACAGTTTCTTCTGGAATGAAGGAAAACTGTTGATAAGTCTTTCATAAATAATTAAAAAACTGAATCGCCTACTGGTTTCTACAAAGAAAGTCAAGAAGCTTCCGCATATAAAGAAGCTGTTGGGAACCCATTTGTATGAAAGAAATAGTGTAGTGGTCATGGTTTTATTGCTAAGTTCCTTCATCCCAGTAAGCATATCTAATTTACACTTTTTTCTGTTTTTTAAATGGAGCTAGTGGAGGCTTGTTTGTCATCAGCCCAAATTACTGTGGAGACCTTTCCTGAGAACTAAAAGCTTTATTTTAAAAGAATTTGAAAAATGATCTTTCTATGACAGTTAGAAAGGAAAGGTTTGATGACATTCAGTTTCTGCTCCTGAGCCTGTTTGACTCATGAGAGTCCATTTGACTAAGGAGAGCAAGCATTCAGCAGAGGGTTTGTTCTTTGTAATAAAATTATGAGATGCTTGTTATCATAGCTGTTTTCCATCTGGCCTCCTATCATTAGATGAAGCATGATGTCTGACTCTTTTTGTCGTTTCTTTTTTCTTAAGGTTTTGCTAAGTTCTAGATAACTAATAGCTGATCAGACAGTCAACTATCTGTGGTCGCTAACTCTAAAGACATAATGCAGTGTCAACAAGTAGATCATCTTTTCTTTTTTTCACTTCCTTGTCCACAAACTTTATTTTTTCTCCCCTTTAAATAAGTTTCTTCTTTCCTAACAAGTGATAAGACCAGCAACTGATCATACTGGCCTGTTTCTTCTTTATGCTGTACCTGTTCCTTCTCAAGATGATAGTAAACTGCTCTGGAGTTCAAAAAGGTGCAGAGTGTGTACAATCAGTGAACAGACCATCTGTGTAAAATCAAGTCTTGTTGATTTTGTATGTTAATACAGAAAACCAGAAGTGGAAGTGCTCCTCTAGTTTGATGGGTGGAGGAAACTTGTTTTGGCCATTGGAAACTGCTGTGATGAAGGCCCTGGCAGCACGTGGAAGAATGTGATCAATATGGATGCAACATCACAACCTTACTGTATCTGGTGAGATTAATCCGCCCCAAGATATGGCAGACACACTTTGGCTGTGTGCTCTATTGTGTAGCTCAGGGTAATTCTGCAGATGTTTATCAGTAAAGAAGACATTCTGTGGGTTGTGAGTATAATATTTTGGTCTACCTCCTGAAGCTGAATTAGTCTGGGTTTTTGTTTAAGTGTTTTACTTTGGTTTGTGGTTTTGTTTGTTTAATTTGTTTTTTTAATAAAGACCTTCTTTACTAAAAAAACAAAATCTGGAATTTTAACTTCCATGGATTCCTGCAAGGAGTTTTATTTGCAACACCAAAAGGTTTGTGCTAGCATTCCCTGACTTTGGAAAAGCTTCGGTATATTGCACCTACCATAGAACTGAGCACATCTTTTTTTTCTTCAATTTTTCTTTTTTTCTTCAATTTTTCTTTTTTTTCCCAAGTAAAAATATTAGAAATTAATTCTGTATTTGATTGATCAGTGATAAGCTGCCTTTATGCAATGAACTCTGATGCAAAGTTTATTGAAATCATTGAGAAGACTAACATTCTCTCTTTTGATTATTTCTCTCTTCTTCATATATCATTATTTTTACAAATATTCTCAGCTCTTCTTAAAATGAACATGGGCACACCTCTTAAATATATGAGTCTTTGATAGTTATTTTCGAGGTGGCCTATTCATATGACTGTGAGCAGGCCTGGATCTTGGCAGTCTTGAGATCTGGAATCTGTCTTCCTGCCTAATGTGTCTTTAATATTTACTAGAAGAGAATCAGAATAGGGGAAAAAATTCAATATTCAGTGAGGGGGTTTTGTGTCACATGAATGACCGTTAGCCATTGGTTCATCTCACTACATGATATAGCTACAGGACAAAACTCATTCTAATGAACCTCTCCTTGTGATGTTGTGCCATTGTGTGCCAAATGCCTGGTAGAAAAGGACATAAGGAGACTTGGTGTCATCTCTTTTGCTTACAATCGTATCCTTTCATATCTCTGTGTCCATACAGAAAAATTACAGCTCTTTTAGGATTGGCATTTAAAACTCTCCTTATGGTCTACAAATAATGCAGACTTCTCATAGTACTAATCACTGGAAGATATGGATACCAACCAAAATTGAGTGCTATCAAACACAGATTTTTCTTCAAATATGGATAAAGATACCAACTGACTGTTGAGCCTTTTTTATAATAAATATTCTAGTTATGTGTTTCATGATTCTAGTGGGAAAGAGCAATGTAGGATAGTGCAAGAAAACACATTACCTGGTATTGGCATGTAAATGTAAGTTTCCTGCAAATAAATGTATTTTCCTTAGATGAGCTTCCCTTTTTCAGGGTCAGGATTCAGGAACTTCTTTACTAAAAGCGGAACCTTTATGTAATGTGAAGTCATGGATGAGTGGGAACCTATGTACAACTGCTTTTGTATCTGCATTATTATTCCAAGGCCGATGAGCACTTGTATAGATGATGGCAAGAATATGTTCTTAGATAAAATGCCAGTTTGGAAAAATGCTGCAGATTGGAAAATGATTACATACCACTGTAGTGTATAAGGAAAACTGCAATGACTCAGAGAATTGGAGGATATTTTCCCAGGGTAAAGTTTTATTGCCTGTTATGACCTGTTGATAAAACATTAGAACCTCAACAAAAAGTAAAAATGCAAGCTGAGATTTAATCTTTAAAATATAAAAATAAAATCTTACATTTAAAGGACTTCTGAAAAAGTCTTTTTTCTAAAATTTTGAAATGAGATTTCCTTCTTGTTTTGGTATTACTGTGGAGATTGTATAATTATGTGATAGTGATTACATTCATGCAGAGAATAACTGGGGCTAAGCTTCCTGGTTTATGTGCATGGCTTCATTTCTTTGCTTGGGTCCAGAAAGAATGTAACAGAATAGTACCGATCTCCATAGCCTATGCCCAGGTATCATATAACCTGCATTGTCGATTGTGTCCCGGCTGAGAGCTGACTCTAGAAGTGGCATCTTTCTTCATACTGTGATAGACCCTAGAAAGGTTCAGCCTTTGGTTTGTGTGAGGGCTGTGCATAGGTAGGGAAAAAAACCCAACAGACACAAAACTTTACAGCTCAAAGAATATGCAGTATTCTCCTAAACTACAAAACTTGACTGAGGCACTTCCATTCACAGCTGAGATGTCCTGGTCTCCCTCTGTAATGACTGTGGGAAGACAGAGGGCAGCCCCATGGGGAGAATCAGGCTGTAGATGTGGGATGGCAGACATCTGAAGGGTCTTGGTATCTTTTTCAATATATTTCCCTGCAGCCTTGTGTCTCAACAGTAGAGCTTCTTCCTTACTTGCTCTTCAGTCTGACATTAGTGATAGTGGGTATAAAGAGGATCTGAATCAGCAGGAGGTGTGTTGTATGGCATCCCAGTAGTGGATGTTTCCAGATGAGGAGCTTGCTCTGTGAGCCCATTTTTTGGGGTAGACATTTTCTCTGTACCTGGTAGATTAATCCTGCATTAGGAGAATAAGGGAGTGTGTAGGTGAGATGTGATTTGATGCATTTAGTTGTTCACTATGACAAAATCGCTAATACACAGTGTATAAGTTTCAAATACAGGGCAGCAGAACAAAATTGCCTTATTCAAAGGAGGATGGGACTTTGCCTTGAAGATCTTGAATTATATGATGTCCCATGCTGTGCTGGAATATTTTGCTAGACTTTGCTGTCTTCAGTTTTCTTTTCCTAATTTTTGTTTCTGTGATACAGACTGTTTACTTAGTATTGGTGTTGAATATCTGTTGATAACACTGCAGCCCCCATTCTCTTTGTTATAGTCCAAATGGTAAAATCATTTGCCCATCTTGCTTTGCAGCAAGCTCTTATCTTTTCCTGATGGTATTTGAACTTATTAAATGGCTTCCCAGGTCTGGCTGTCACATCTTTTTATAGTATCCTTATTAGCTTGTAGATCAACTTTAGCACCTGAGAGAAAGCATTATTAACATACTAGTGTGCGTGTTCCACATTTCTAGGCAGACTAATTGCTGCCTAAGAGAACATAAATAATGCCATAATATACTGCTCAAGACTGCAGCAGTGCAAGCTATCATGAGCAAACAAGGTCCTGTCACCACTGTGTGTACATTCTGTTTCTATTAAACCAGCCTGTAAATTAGCAATCCATAACAAAATTGGATCAATAGCAAAATTTTTGTTGCTGGTATGGAAACAACTTAGGGATATTTTTACAACTGCAGCTTAGCGAGGTAGCTGTTTATTTGTAAACTTCTGTGATTTTCTATTATTGTTTTTATTCTATTGTTTGAAACAGCAGTGGGATCTGGAGTTGTGTGGAAAGGAGGCTGTGAGGTGTGTTTCTATAACAACAAGGTGTACAGTGGAATTCCCTTGCTGAGCTTCTTTCTTAAAGTGGAAAACGAGCAGAGTTTACTTCAGATGTGAAGTACTAGATAGCATTAGCAGTGTGTGAGACAGGACTTGTAGACAGGAGTTTAGATCAGTGCTTTTGTGTGTGGAGTGTTGGTCCAGGGAAATAAACCTGGGTTTTTTTTTTACCTAAAGTTTTTTTTAAAGTTGCATGTCTGTGTGATCATCTGCAATCCTGATGCTGGCTCTGCTTTCTGACCTCTTTCTGCTGTTAATATTTTAGTAAGGAATCCTGTTGGGATATTGTACCTGAGTAAAGTCAAGTCACTGCCACCTTAGCATTGAACATCAGTGGAAAAATACGTCCTAAAAGTGAATGGAGCCATCTGTCTTCCAGGTGTCAAGGAAAAGGAAACAGAATGGTTTGGGGGCTGTCTGGGTGAAATGTCTATGCCTCAGCTGAATTTATGACCCCTCACAGATGAACAGCTCTCATCTCTGCATTCACCTCTGCCTCTGCATGCCTGATATTACTTCTTCATTCTTTTACCTGCCAGACCCCTGTTCAGCTAGAGGCTGAATTAGTCCTGTTCCATATGGTAAGACTGTGACAGAACTTACTAGTGAGCTTTAGGAAGATCACAGTACTGCTGATTTGATGTACCTTTAATGCTGCCTTCTCCTCCTGCATGCATACTGGCACGTGGGTGTCTAGCTTTCACTGAAATGTACACAAAATACCAATTCAGAGAAACCTTTTCCTGGCTGCTGAAAAGCTGTGTTTGGTGACTAAGTTAAGCTTTGTTTTTCAGCTGTTTTTGCATGGTTACTCAAATTCATGAGAGATATTTTAGGTGATGCACTCAAAGACTGTATTTCCAAACCAGAGATTCCAATATACTAACTTCCTCTCATTGCCCCCATTACATTTTAATTAGTTTCTTCTGATTTTCAGTGAAGAACTGCCCAGTTTATTTAAACTGTCAAAAAAGCAAAATTAGAATATCCTGACTGTGATTGCTACCTATGGATATTTCTATTCTCTTTCAGGTTTCCTCCAATACCTCTTTTTAGGTTATAATTCTTGTGCCTTTACCTGTTGTGTGTAAGACTGTGTAATTTTTTAGTCCCCGTGAGCCTAACCAGCTGTTCTAACTGGTTTGCAGGGTACCCCCCTCAGGATTCAGTGGCTAGTGTAGAACAGGCAGTCTTATAACCAAGTTATGTTGAAGATGAAAAGGTATTTTATCTAATTTGTGAGGGAAACAGGTGTGCAAGAGGTGGGAGCTGTGCTCTTTGGTGTTGGTAAACTGAACTCAATTCTCCCATCTGGAAAACCATTAAATCTATCTTCTCCGTGAAATATGTACATATATTTGGTTTCTACAAAAGGAGCTCTAAGCTTAGCTTTGCTCACTTAGGCACCATCTTAAGAGAGTGAGAGAATTATACTGAAGAATGCATGCCTATACATATATGGAGATAAATCCTTGTGGGGAGGACATAGCGTGCATGCCCTCAGGAAGAAACTGACTTCTAAAGATTCTGTCTTCTGAGGAAATGGAGCCAGCAGTACCTCTGCTGGGCTGCATGCAAGGCTCGGAGCAGATAGAGGAGCTTTTTCCCTTACACCATGGGAAAAGAAGAAGTCCAGATGTCTGGGAGTTGTTTTTCTGTGCCACAGATGGGATGTACATCCCCTTTTTGGAATCCTAATTCTAGCCTGAATGGTAAGATAGGACTGTATGCATTTAGAACAGTGCAGGCTTGTATACTGATACTTCCAGCTTGTTCTTTCCAGATTGCTAATGCTTATCTTCAAAGGTCTCATTTTTGGAGATCTTCCATTGTGTATTCAAAGCCACTGATATCTTGCTGTCAATTAAAGAAAACAATTGCTGTTACTTTGCAATTTAAGGGGGACCTCTAAATAAAAATATGTTTACCAACAGTTACACATACGGAAGTGTTTTAAAAATATTTTTAAGTACACTGCAATAACTAAAGGTGTGAAATGAAGTTGTCTGTATTCACTGCTTCACAGGCAAGGCTTTCAGCTCAGTGGGTATCAAGGTTTGCTGTGCTGATCTTCCATGTGTATGACCAATGAAACTGTAAACTTTATCTCTAGGAAAAGACATTTTATATTTTATTTGGCTTAGATAATTCTTTCAGCTAGGGAAGATGTAGTATGAGTAGCTTAAGGAGTAGCTTAAGCAAATACTTATCTCTTTATAGTTGCAGTGGGACACTGATATGTGAAACATTGATTCATTGTTCTATGCTTTTTAACAATACTTTATAAATATACCAATGTGTAATGCAGGAAATGTTGGAAAAAAACCCTGTGAATTTCAGAGAATTACCCTTAATTTAGCTCAGAAAAATGTTATTTTAGTTTATGCAGTCAGGTTATAGAGAAATAGATCTGGTTTGGTGGAAAATGCATTCACATTAGGACATGTGAGTCTATAATTATAAAAGTAAGCCTCCTGTTGTTTGTGAAGCTAAAATACTTGTGGGTGCACAACTGCAATAGCTTTGTGCAGAAATAGAAATGCTGGGAGCACATGTACATTTCAGTATGTGAATCTTGGGTTGGCATCAGAAAAGCTGGTTATCATTTTTTAGAACATGTGTCTGTGTGATATTTCTTATTCCTCTCCTGATACTTCATAGTACTGGAAAATGACCGAGGTGATTCACTTGCACAAAAAAAAAAGAAAAACCAAACCGCATAGGATTTTAAGCATTTCTAGCAATGGAAATAGCGACAACGGGAAACGATGGTTTCCAAACCTGTTTCATTGCACAGCTCTAAAGGATTTTGTTGTTGTTGTTTGTTTTGTTTTTCTAATGTACAGGAGAAAGACTCAATAGAGGGTTCACTTCAGGTATGTGACATTTACATAAATTAGCTAAATGTGTCAAAAGACAATTTGTGTCATATTGGTGGTGATATAGCTGTGGGCTCTGCTTGACATGATAGTAGTCTCACTTCAGCTGAAACTGACTTTGTTATCTTATTTGATAACAAAACATAACTTATATTTGTCTTTATTTGACTTGTACCATAAACAGGACCAGATGTACTCTAAGAGACCTTCTATATCTTGCAATGGTTCACATGATCTACAGGTATAGTGTTATGTAATATTTCTTAGAAAAACAGTAATCAGAAGAAATGTCTTCCTTGCTGCTGTGATAATGTCAGCATGGCTCTAAGATTTCTTTTGCCTTGCTGCCAACATGTTGCATGTATATTTTTATACATCTTCCTTCTCTTCTGAAGTCACTTGGACAGCTGAAGTCCTGCACATGGGGCCCCACTAACATTTGTCAATAGCTCTGTTCCAGCTTGCACTGACATTGGCAGGTGATTTCTGTCAAGTCCAATGAAATATTATCCATCACTAAGAGCTGGTTTTCAGATACTCCTCCCTTGTGTCCTTGGGCCTAAGTGGAACAGTGATCTAAAGGAACCTAATTCTTTCATGCAATTCAGTTTCCTGTTCTTCTCAGTGAACTCATTGCAGATGCAGCCAGGAATTTCTTTGTACATCTGGCAGAGACGCATGCTTAGAAAGTGCTACTGGAGTTGGGATAAATACATTCTGACACTTTTCCAAGCCACTTTTCTATTGTATTTTGAGTAGGAAATTATAATAAGTTATCCAAGAATTTAGGGGCAGTTTACTCATCTGATCCTCCCCCCATACTTAAGGTCTCTTTTATTTGTGTTGTCACACTGTGTCTATAGAACCCAACTGTGATTAAATTCTCATTGTCTGAAGCGCCATAGAAATGAATGTATGTCACAGTTCCTACCACAATGACAACAGCATGGTTTAAGTATAGGAAGACAAAAAGGGGTAGCTGAGGTAACAGAGACATGCTGTGACTTGTGTAAAGTCATGCAGTGAGAAGCAGGAATAGGACCATAGCCTCCAAGCCCCAGTTCCCCTGCAAAACTACTGACAGATGTTTCTTTTTTAAATGAAGATTCTCATTATAAAAACAAAATGTGATTTTTTTTGGAAATTTTCTTGCTAAAGGATCTTTAGAAATGCCAGATAGAAAAGGAGCTAAGAAATCCTAGATAGATCATTTGAAGGAGTAAGTATAAATCTCCCTGAAACTGGAAATAGGACTTGGACCACCTCTTGTGACTTTCTCCCAGTTATCAGAACATTCAGTGGAAGCTTCCCCATTCTTTCCCTCCATTTAGCTAACTTAACAAACCTAGCTCTACACTAATTCCCTACTCCTGAATAACGTATAGAAAAAGACTTGCACTCACAGTGGCTTGTTTTTAGGAAAATGATATCAGCATTTTTAGTAGAAACTGTTTTCAGTTGGGCTGGGTAATGTATTAATTTACATCAAAGAGTATCTGACTTTATATAGTAAATTTTCATTCTGTTTAACTTTTATCAGTTGAAGAATTTATTAGCAGATTGGTAAAACTGCAAGGAGTAAGACACACAAGAAGCAGTCTTGGAAATTCTTTTAGGTGTGTTCTGTAATACCACACATAATAATGATGTTAGATAGAAAAGTGAAGAGAACAGACAGAGGGATGAGAACAGAGAAATGGTGAACAATGTGAATGAGTCTCAAGTAAGTCTTTGTTGACTCCAAGCTCTGGTATGAATAAATGTCCAAATACCTATAGACTTTCCTAGTCATTTGATTTGTTTCCTAACTAGGTCTTCCTAGTTAGCTTCCCAGAACAGCTAGGAAACCACCTCAAGAAATATCTCATTGTCTTCAAAAAACAGCAGATATTTGACACATTTTCAAGAAGTGTCTTTTTCAGATACCCTGTACAGACTTTGGGCCCTGTTTTATAGCACTAAATTCCTGGAAAATTCTGTTGGGTTTGAGTACATCCATTATTCTTCATACTTTAAACATGTGACACGTTACATAAGATAGATAAGACATGTAATATTGTACATAATTTCTGTAGAAAAAAAAATCTTGCACACTTTGTTTCACTGAAGTGTGTTGCCTGCCTTGGTAATTTTGATTAAAACAAAAAATGCCTCATATGGCACATTTTTTAGAATTATACTGTATTTTATCACTATGAATCTAAGAGATATTAATAGAAAATTGTCAGCTATGAATGATGAGTTCCGAACTTGTATTCCACTGGCTGCTATACCACCTGTCGGTAGGTAAATGAAAGAGCAGTTGCCATGTCACTGAGAATAACCTATTTCTATAATGATTATGAGTTAGGATATCACCATGTCAATGTTCTTATTCAGTACTCTTGCTCTCATTCAATATTGCTACATTATTGAAAGCTCATTTAAAAAGTCTTGTAGAAAATGTTTATTTTACAGAACCAGAGAGAATAAGATCACAAAAATACGTCTTATATCTTCAGAAAAAATGGGCCCATGTCTTTGAAATTAAATGGGTTGATTAAAAAACATATATCTTTTCAAGGCAATATTAACATTTTGATTTATTTTTTCGTATTCAGAATGCAAAAAAGAGATAATTTCCTGCCATATGGCAGTGCTGCCTTCTGAGCAGTCGTTGTGCTAGGCACTTTACTGCCTCTCCTATTCTGCTTTGAAGATGTTACAGTTGAGCAGAACCCTCTTTCAATTGCTCTTCCAATTTTAGTTTAGATAAACATGATAGGCAGGTAGCACAGGAGAGGGATAAGGAAGTCTTGATATACAAAGCTGGGGTAATATTTTTTTCACTTGTCCAATTTAGATCATCATTAACATTGTGGGACTGTGGAAGAGCAATAATCTAGGGCAATACACAAAAAAACACAAGTTGTGTTCCTGAAGATGAACACTATATAGCTTATGGTGGTCCTTACCACTACTGGAGAACAGGAAATGGAACATTGTCCTTTATGGTGACAGTAAAATCCTCCATACTATGCAGTATGGTGGCTTGTCTTCTAGACTTCATCTGTGCAGAATGGATGTCACAGAAAGTGTGAGTCATGAGACCACCAATCTGTCCCTCATCACAGCTCCGCATAGCACAAAACTTGGCCTAGAGTGTGCATGTAGTATACACCTGGCAAACAATGTGTTTTCATTTTGGGTGCTGGGTCACATCTTCACTTTGCCTTCTTTCAGTTTGGTAGCTTTGCCATTGAAAAGGAAGGGCATGGTTGCTTTCAGGATTTGAACTTTGAATATTTTCCCTTTCTGGGGAATCTCTCTCCTGAACATGTTCTATGATTGTGTTCATTTGTTTGATTGTGGTCATTTGTTTGATTGCAAACTTTAAAAAAAAAATGGAGAGCGAGTAGCATCACCTCAGTATGTGAAACCATTTAAATCCTGTGCATGGTACCATGCCTGTGAATGAGTCCAAGGAGACCAAGGCTTCTAATTAATGAGTAGAACACATTTGTTTTAGGAAGCTACCACCTGGACTGTCCTGGGTTCAGCAGTAGCATTCATTTTTCCCCTTCTTAGTATCTGGTGCAGTGCTGTGGTTTTTGACACTTTCAGCCTGGGAACAGCGCTGATAACGCCGATGTTTTTAGTTGCTGCTCAGTAATGTTTAGTCTGACCAAGGATTCTCTGAGTCTCATGCTCTGCCAGGGAGGAGGGGAAGCCAGGAAGAAGCAGAGACAAGACACCTGATCCAAACTAGCCAAAGAGGTATTCCATACCACAGAATATCATGCCCAGTATATAAACTGGGAGTTACCTAGAAGTCTAGCAGTCTGCTTTCCTTCACTGCCTTCTCCCCAGAGGTCCCTGATGAGATGATGAAGCTGCTCATGAATCGCTTGCTGAATTGCTCCTATTGAGAGCCTGAGGTAAAGTCACCATTTGGGTGCTCTATAGACTTCTATATCTATAGTATATTAGGCTGTAATTCCTGGTCATTCAATAATAGCATTGCAGACAGTTTATGAGCTTCAAGTTCATCAGGCTTTTGAATCAGAGCTGTTAACCTGGCTGGTATCCTGTTTGCAGTGAAGCTGAGGAAGCTTTGAGCCCAGAGCAACCCAGGAGCAGGAGTACATGCTCAGGAAGGGTTCACAACTACACTGCATTCTGCTACACTGCTGACACATTGGTGGAAGTGCCTGAGCTATGAAGTTTAGCTCCTGCGAGCAGCAGTATAACCAGCATCTGACTTGTAGGAAGAGGTGTTTCACAAGGCCAGGCTTCTAAGGTGAAAGAAATTTATATTTCTGTCTAGAAGGAAGAAGACCCAAATTTGTGGAAAGTATAGATAATTAGGTTTTTATACCCTACAGATCCTTCAGTAAGGAGTGAGCTAAGTCACACACTAAGTGGTAACAAACTCGAAAACGTTGTACTTCACGCAGACTTTTTGACATACCGTGAAACTCTTGGTTCATGGACAAACATTGTAGTGGTTTTCTAGCATGTAAAAGTAATCATGATTCAACTTCACACTGACTTCCTGAAGCTTCTACAGATCCTGTAATAAAGATCATGTTCACACTGCACACAGTGCTAATATGTTGTGTAACGAGTACTTACTGCAACAGACTTCTGTGAACACTTAACTATGTATAGATTTCTTAAACTGATGCAGGGAACTCAGAGCTCTCTGATAGCAAGCTTGTCATCCATGGTATTGCTTCAGGAGAATCCTACAAAAGACCAAAAGGAAATGGAGGTTGTGTGTTGAATAAAATGTGCAGACAGAATATGTCCTTAAGATATACAGCTTTGCAGAAACATTGTGGCAGTGTGAAATGCACAAAGGCAATTAATTCATAGTGAAGAATAACACTATAGAACTGTGAGAACAAGAGCTGCCAAGTCAGGAAAATCCCATCAGCAAGGCCCCTGCTTGCCATGCTGTGAGCCAAAGAGGCAAGAAAGGGCCTCCAATTCAAATAGAGAAGGGGAAAATAAAAGCTCCATGTATGCCCAAATTCAAGATTCTTGGGGAACAAAGAAAGCAGATCCCCTCTGGTGAGGAGGTGTATCTACAAAGCAAACTCACAGTTATACATAGTTCCCAGTGTTTGTCTCATGCCAAACAGAGAATTTACAGTCCAGGAAGTTTTATTCTATACTTAGAAAAGACTTAGTATAAGTGCCAGTAAAAGTAAATATTCTTCTGTGAAATATAAATGATTTGTGAAAATACTGTTAATTTAGTGCTTACATGCTATCTTGTAAACAGCAAATGTAGATTTTACATAAATATGGTAAAACATGATTTTACGTAGATGTGGCATTTATGGGTGATAAATTTATTATTTTTAAATGTGTACAATGTGAACAAGGGCATAAGAATATCTATCTAAAGATAAGCAAGGTTTATTCAAAGAGTTCTGTGAGGTAAGTGACGTTCAAATAGAATATTTTCTAAAGGAAGGAGAAAGGAATTGAACAGTGTTTCTACAGAGAAGTGCTCTAGGTGCTTCAGAGGTAGAGAACTTCACCTATCCTTGAGCAGAGAGTCCCTAGAAGGCTCACCATAGAGAAGTGATCATTGAATTGGTGATTATTTCATTTGCCAAAGGTAAACTGTTAGGGAAACATTATTTTTACTTTGAGATATAATTCAGTTTCTTGTTTAAATAGCTAATTTAATCTACCTTTTTGCTTCAAAGTGGTACTGTGAATAATTAAAAATAAATGGTCAAATTAAAGGGCAGTACATCTTCCTCCATTTTGAACATGATCAGAAATACTACCAACCTGGCTACTGGACAGTTATAGTACAACAAGGACAACAGTGATTACTTCAGAAACATAATTTTGCATTTATATTGTGATCTGACTGGTTTTGATTTAGTTGAACTATCCAAGCTTATCTCTAAAGTTGTCTGCACCATAGAATCATAGAAAGGACCTTAAGATCTCCCCATGTGTGTGGTCAGGCTACATGATCTTCTTGTGCTGTTCTTTCTTTTTCTACTCTTAATTAGAGTAGGCTACATACTACAACTCATTCTTTCATTTCTGTTAATGATTTCCATTTTAGTAGGGTAATAATAAACAATTTGTTTCATTGCTTTCACATTTTGTGGACTGAAAATAATTCTTGAGATGTGTTACTTCAAGTAAAACTGATTAAAGCCACTGTTCCACCTCCTTCACTCACAGGAACTAAATTCGTGTGAAGCTTGTGTTAAAAGCTCTTCCAGGATGTAGTTGTTATACTTCAGTTGGTTCATGCTCTTCAGGCTTTGGTTTCCTTATTTTAGCAAGTGATTTTTTTTTAAACATCCCCATTTGCAAAGTGAATTATAGTTGGGTGAAATGTGGAATTTTATCACTGTGTCTGTGGCCTTTCTATGCATGATGCTGTTTCAGTGACATGCATTGATCGGCCCAGTTCTGCTACAGGTAGCCCCTTTGTTCAAAGTATCTGCCAACGTTATCTGTAATCAAACAGCTGGTGTTGCTAGAACGTCATTTTAGTTCACCCTCTAGGATGACAAGAATTCTTACCTGCTGTGCAAGCAGGCAAGGATTTCCTGTTAGCATGTTCTAGATCCCAGTTTTTTTTAGCTTTGAATTTTTTAATACAGTGGATTTTTTTTATTAAAACTAGCTAGCTATGAGTGTGCATTAACAAAGCTTTATCTAAAATCTAGATGATTTTTAGGGTCCCTATGTATTTTATTAATGCTTGGAAAAAATTAATTTTGTGTGCAAATAGTCTGAGTAATTTTGCAATGAAAATGATGTATTTATGTATTAACCTTTCCTGAACAGACAGTTTCTATAGAACATCAGGAAGCTTCCACAAAAGAGAATTTAGGAAAAAACTGGGACAGAAACAAGTAGATGCATTTTGCAATTGACTATGCAGAAACATTCCACGGCAAAAAGTAGGATCACATGCAGTACAAATCGCTTGCTTTTGTGAGTTGGCAGAAAATATAATTAAAATAAAGAAGTGACATCTTATGTGGACAGAACCTGAGTAGGCAGCACAGCATTTATCACCTCCTGTTCACTAGCTTTTTCTTTTTAAAAATTAGTGAGATTTATCTTATATGACGCCTACTCACGGTCTTGTTGGCATGAACGAAAACAAAAAAAGCAATGTAGCGATGTATAATAACACCATGAGTTACTGCAGCCAACAAGAAGGGACAAATTCATTCCTGATGCTGTGAAAAGAACTGTACAAGGTTGGATACAGGGTGCAAAGCGCATTACTTCCTGGGGTTATTTTTGTTTGGTTTTTGGTTTTGCTCTCATAAATTCTACCTAGGGAAAGCTATACTGAGCTATTTTTGACAAAATGAGAATTGGACTGAGATCTTGATTTCAGCTGCATAAAATTGGAGTTATTTTTCCAGAGTCAATGAAGTCATTCTGGGTTTACACTTGTATACTTTAATCAGAATTATGTCAGTGAGCACGAAGATGTGACACATGAAAATCAATGGTCGATACTGCTGTTTTTCTTTCATGCTGAGCATTTTGACATCTTGCTTACTTGGTTTTCCGTGCTAACTTTTCTGATTCAGCCAGGTTATGCACCAAGACCAGTAATATTCTCTATTAGGAGACATGGAATCTTGGAGATTTCTGAAAACAAAATAGAACCAAATCAAACAGAACCAAACATAACACAGATTAATTTTAGAAGACTCAATCCATTAAAATATTTGGAATACTAAATTACATGAATTTAACAGAGGAACAAAAGAGCGCCATCACAGAAATCTGTATGTAAGAGAAGCAGAGCAGGGAAGATGATTAATTATTATATGAGTACATTTATTAAATCAGAGCTTGTAAGATAGCTCAAGTAAAACTACATTGAGTGGGTGGAGGAGTGGAAGCATAATCCATAGAGTAAATAAACGCATGGAATTAAAATCCTACTTTTAGGAAGGGGGTGAGGTGAGAGAAAAGGGTGACCAATATTTAGATTTTTATGTTGTTTCTAATGAGTCACCTTCCAATACCCACACATGAAGAATGCCTCTAAATGTACTCCTGCACTGCATGGAAGCCCACACTTAATCACAAGCTAGTGTTGATGTAGCAGTGCTCTCCTGGGAAAATGGGACAGAGGCAAACATCCCTTTACCTCCTACTGTCCTTAAGTTGCCAGTTACCCCAAAAGTAGAGGTAACTGCTACCAGAGAGAGCAAGGACAACTGTCCTCCTTTTCTCCTCGCTTGCCCAGTATACCCATAGCATCTGACCTACAGTCATTTGAAAACAAACACACCAAATCTGTCCTTGAACTTGTATGAGCTTTGCAGGGCCCTCACATAGAAAGTAGCAGCCTGGGTGGTATGTCGTTGTTCTTTTTCAAGCTCTTCCTTTTTTTTTTTTTCCAGCAACAAATTGTAAGTGTACCCAGTTTGTCTGCATGCAGTATCATGTACTGCACATTCTGTTCTTCGGTATTTCAGAAAAGAGTTTGCATCACACAAGCCTAGAAGAAAGGAATGTGCATAAATACAGCAATGTACCTTGTACAACACCTGGGTGCATATTTCATTGTGAAAAAGGAAAGCAGCTCAGATGACAGGCTTGGTGTTGAGGAGTTAACTGTGCTATTTCACTCTGCACTGGGTGCAGTGAGAGTTTTGGATGGCTGGTGGGTGTTCTGCTGTACAATTCCATCACCTTTTCCTCATTATCTCTCCTGTCTTTTCTGCTTACTGAGCCATCCTCAGATAATCTGTGGTTTTGTAGCAGCACCTTGCATCCTTCAAAGTAAACCCCCTAAAAGTGAACCAAGAGCTGTTTGCTAGCTATCAAGATATTTTAGGACATTAAACACCAAATTGGGTGGATGCTACAAGGTCATGAAATGTGTAGGATAGTTATGGCAAATTTCAAGGTAGCTGAATATCCAGTAAGATCTGTTGCATAGCAATGCACTCTTAACGGGTGTCTCTAGCAGTGGTCTGACAGCTTTACATATGGATCCATGACATACAGCACTGCTGTCTCCCTGCAGGTTACCAGGGAAATTGTCATTCACATTCATTCATGTTTTCATGATCAGGGTATTGGCAACAACAATGAATTTGACAAAAGAAAAAAAAGAAAAACGAAAAGAAGAAAGAAAAGAAAAAGCATTGGCAACAGCAGGTTATTAACTGACACTTCTCATTTAAGCAGTGTCACTTACAACCAAATATTTAGACTCCAAATCAGGATAATGAAAAAACATTTTCAGAAGTGTGATGGAGCTTCTGTCTAATTGACACTTGTACTTCCCTGCAGCTGAGGAGGATAAAGTTTCCCAGAAGTATGAGCAAGTTAACAGCCTGAGCTCCTTGACACACTTGGTGTGGACAGTATTTAAATCTGTAATGTCCTTTATCTTCTTGCTAAATTCTCTTTTTTAGCTAATAAGGAGATAGGTGAACACATCATTTGTCACCTAGCAACCTCGGAGGAATGCTCTGAACAGTTTTTGAATGAATAGTTGCTGACGGATTCTTAAAAATAGCTAATTTTTTTTGTTTGTTTGTGCAAGTGGAAGGTGTGGTCCCCCATATGTGCTTGTGTGAAATGATAAGCAGGCAATTGAAGGGAAAGCAACACAGAAGAGGAAATAAAAATGGAATCATACTGTGTAATTGGCATGCATATATATAGAAATTCTGTTTCTATTCTTTTAAGTTGGCTCTGCATAAATTTGCATGACATGCCTCGAGTTCCCTCTCTGTTCCATGGCATGCTAGTCAAGTTCTTTCCTACAGAAGAAATGGGAACATAGATCCTTTGGTATGCTAAAGTAACATCCCCCTCCCTGTCCTGCAAGGTAGAAAAATTGGTGCAGGACTCATTATTTGCTTATGGTAGGTTGGTGTCCTGCAGCAATTTAAAACCCTGTTAGCCCTTTGGTGGCTGGGTTTCCTTAATACTCTCTCTACAATGACAAGCCCAATGATGCAAAACACCTACATGACTACTTCAACTGACTACTAGCAATTCCCTTTCCAAACAGCAGTCTCTTGGTGACAAAACTAATCAAGCAGCTTTACATGGCCCTACTGACAGCCTATATGCCATGGGGTGTTCCTATGAGAAAAGAAGCCTGGTCATATCATAACCAACTTCTATTGTACTCCGCTACTGAAAAGGTTTGAAAAGGGGATGATGTACCCCACCTCAACAGCTTGACAGACTGTATTTATAAATTAGAGTGAGGTCCTTATAATAAGTTGGCCCTGTGCTGAGGGCATAATTTTGGATGACTGTGCCCAGCAATGAAGAGAAATGTTGATTTCTTTAGAAACCAAAAGCTTCTGATTTTCCCCATCTTAAAACAGCTATTTATTTTTGTAAGTGGAGGCACTTCTTTCATTCATGCTATAATTTAAAGCACATTATTTTTGTTCAGAGTAGGCACTTTAAGAAGAAAGACAGCACTGCTTGAATGCTTCTGAGCTCTTTAAAAGCCTTCTTGGTTTTTTCTTTCAGCTTCCAATGTTTTGTTAGAAAATAATAAGCACATTGTTTGTATTGAAGCTCATAGTATGAAGCCTAAACTGGAGGACAAAGGAAATTTTTACAGAAAGTATGACAGAGGCCAGGTGTGTTGGTAAACAGCAAGCTGTCATTAATGGCTTTTAGCACACTGCCTCTGGTATTATCCTTATCACAATGTAGGCCTTGGTTTTAGTTAGTTAATTTAATCATTCAATAAACTTGTTGCCAAGTTGGCTTCAGCTTATGCCCCTATCCTGAAAAGGCCAGTCTACATGCTGTCCACATGTTTATTGCAAGCACTGTGTGTGTTACTGTTGGCTTTTTATAACAGTGACACTGCCTCTGTGTGTGAGGAGCTCTGTGTGGCTGTGCACCACACACCCCTGTAGGGTTCCCTGCCCGTAGAGGCAGTACTATCTATCTGATGCACTGGGAAGGGCATGTATGAGCTCAGGCACAGCACATAGTGAACGCACAGGCAGGTTGTCCCCAGAGCTCACACTGGTCCCACAGCGTGATGGCAGCCTAAAAATGTCTGAGGTTTGGGACAAAGCCCTGAGATGAAACCCAGTGACCCCTTATGGAATAATTGCTACCAGGAACTTGCTTGAGAAACTGCATTGTGGTTATTACCAACCTTAGTTTGTGGCAACTAATGGGAAGTAAAATCTCAGCCAGGTTTAGGCAGTTAGCAGAATTATGGAAATAAACCGAGCTTCCTGTAGAGGCAGGAAATGTTCCTAAAATGTATTTCTGAAGTTTGTAACGGTGTTCTTTCATACGTTAGAGACTGATAGTTTCTTCTGAAAGTTATGCTGGGCCTTTCCAATGTACATTTGAAGTCCTAATCAGTTACTGTCCTATAGCACAGTGTGTACCTAGCAATACTGAGACATTACATTTCGTCTAAGGACCTAAATAACAGGCCATCTCTGACTGATATCAACAGTGAATAATGTTAACTGCAAGCAAGTTAGTGTGGCATTTAAATCATGGCTTTATGCTAAAATATATCTGTATTTCCATTTAACTGTGAAAAGAAGCAAAGATATAACAATGAGAAGCTAAATATTTCAAGATAGTTGGTATAATAACTTTGTGCTGTCTTTTAGGTCAGGAAAGATTGATGGATTGTTTTCATTCTTTTCTGTTGCGATATTGTTAACGCCTACTTCACTCTCCCATTTTTAATTTTGTTTTTCCATATTTATGTTTTTATTATTCATTCTTCTAACTTTAGTAAGTGCTATGTTTCAGATTTTCTCTAATTCTGGCACATCACATTATTTCAGATTCTTCTAGTCATTTTAGGCTTTTATCTTCTTTTTTCTCCTCCTCTAAGACTTTCAGAAGAGAACTGGACTTTCATAAACTAACAGTTCTCTATGTACAGTCAGAAGTTTTCACTGACTTTATTTTCCTCCTAATTATTTATGCAGGCCACAATCAGACTTCCCATTACAGTCATTCAGCAGTGTGTTGTCAGAGGCATTGTACATAGTACAATGTTCTTGTGTGTGTACAGACTTGGGTACACAACAACACGCTTAAGGCAGGGGCTTCTGTCTTTCAGGCTGAGAAGACCCCCAGTAGCAGCCATTGAAAAAGTCTTATGCAGTATGACTATTGTGTGACATTTTCCTGTCATATGGAACATTACATTTTTTCCCCCAAAGCCCAATGCTGCTTGGTTGCTGAGCTTCACAGACTGCATAGGTGTTGGAAAAACACTGATTAGATATTAAGGTATCATACCTGTACAGTTTGTTTGCTGTCGTGCAGTGCTTTCTGTGACATTGACATCTATCTGACTGGCTTTGCTCATTGAGCAAGGAAGGTGAAGCCTCATTTTGGATACAGTTTCTTGCTGCATGGTTGGAGGCTGCCTCTACATGGAAGTGTGCTTATGGCCTCCAAAATCCTTACCATGGCTGTGGTAATGCTGTAGGATTTCTGACTCTTGTCTGTGTGTTCCCTTACCCTAGCTATGGTTGGTGCTTATCATTTTCTCTTTTTCCTGCATGCCAATTAATTTTTCTCTGAAATCTGGTCTCTTCAACATGTGAAAATCTTTCAGATGCTAAACCCACCAAAGAGTACGCTTAGAAGTCCCAGGATCTTAGTTCTATCCACCAGTGGATTTAAATTTTTTAAAAGTTATCTGGTGCCTATATGGAATTGTGCAAATAGGCCTTCCTCTTCATGAAACACAATACTGAGTATTATTTTTTTAATCGATATAATGTGGAAATGGTGTTAATCCAATATTTTGGCAGTTATATGATGATAAAATTTGTAGAATATAAGAGCTGAATATTCTGAACAACAGGCGGGAAGGTAAACATTTAGTTCTTTGAAGCATGAAGTGCATGGAGATACTGGAGTACAAGAATGGCCTTACTGGTCAGATCAGAGGTCCACCTAATCAAGTACTCTGTCTTTAAACAACAACTAACTTGAAATAGAGAAAAACCCAACCATATTCCTCTGGGTACGCCGGCTGAGCTTCAAGGCACCCCTGGCTTTTGCCCTTCTTCAGCTGGAGTGTCTTCTTATGCCTAATAACCCTTAGTGGATTTATTTTTCATTAAAAAAAAGTGTCTAAAAGTTTCTTGAATTCATGTAAGTGTTCCTGTTACACAATACACAGACACAATGAGTTCTGAAGTTGAGCTGTGTCATTCAAACAACTACCTCCTTTTTCTTGGACTTGTCCTCTGGACATTTTGATGTTTCTGCTTTTAAAATGATGATTTTATAGACCTGTCCTGGTTTCAGCAGTAGCAGTCATTTTTTCTCCTTCTTGGTTGCTGGTGCAGCACTGTGTTTTTTTTACTGTTTTCATGTCCAGATGCTATTTGTGCCTGGACTAGTGCTGCTCTTCTTTGCATCCTTCTCTGTACCTGGTTTTACTGTATCTTCCTGGAAACAGCATATATTTATGATGCGTGATTGCTGCTTGAATAAAGATTTTTCATTCATATATTAAGTGATTCCTCTTCATTCTAATGAATGTTTTTCCCTCTTTTTTTTGTGGCTGTCATGGGTTTTGAATAAGTTTGAATCTTAGTCTTTCCTATCATTTATAACTGTATTTATTTTCTATTGTGTTTATTTGCAGCTATGATAGTTCTTGGTAGGTTACCATGGCATTTTTGGAGAAAGAGAATCTTCTTCCTTTTCTGTAACTCTTTTTTCAAGCTGTTTGTGTGACTGACCACCAATGCTAAACCAGAGTTTAGTATTACTTTTAGAGTGTGCGAACTATAATCAACAATTTTGAGTGGCAACGAAAAATGGTCCATTGTTTCCATTAAAAAGAAACAAATGCAAAATGAAAGATAGAAATACTACAAAATTACGTTGCTTCACTGAGCGGGCAAGGAATTTTACGGCTGAAAAAAAAGCGAATGGATGTGCGTTAGCAAGCAGGTAAGTTCCCAGGAGATAATGAATAAGAATTTTAGACTTTTCTTGGCAGTATGGATTTTCTTTGTAATGGGTGGTAGTGATCGCTCCTTAGTATGGAGAGTGAGCTAGCAGCAATATTGACTTCGTTTCTGTTTTGTGGTTTGTGGTGATTGTTACAGAATAATCATAATTCAGACTGGATCAAGATAAGTTTAATGAACCAGGGACTTCATTAACATTTTGCAGTCCATATCTCACCACTGGATTAAAAGGGCTTTCATGTTCTTTTAGAAGAAAATGTGTCGACCCTCCATAGTACAGCTTCAGAATCCCACTTGGACTTGGTACCACAGGGCCAAGATTATACAAAGCAGCAAAAATCTTTATCCCTTCCACTTTGCCTGCATCTCCACTTCAAAAAATGTTTAATAATTCACATAATTGTGATTAGCTGTGCAACTGATGTGTGCTTTTATCTTTTTTTTTTCCTGTAGGTTGTGACTGCTGGGGTTGAATCTGCTCCAAATTTTCTTTCTTACACCCTTCCAATAATAATATTAAAGCATTATAGGTATGTGTGCATATACATATATATATATACGTATGTGTGTATATATATATATATGTGCATATATTTGTATGTTTTCTTCTTTTTGAGTGAGAGCATAAGCAGTAGACAACATTTTGTTCTAGTTCTTCTGTGAGGAAACAGCTGTTGTTTTGCTTTGTAATCCAGCTGATTTACACTGTATGCAATGGGGTCTTCAGGGAACAGGAGGGTCCCAGGAGAGCCCTGAGAGACTAGGCTCATTTTGCCATTGTTGGCAGAGGAATACAAAGGGTCAAGATGGAGACTGATGTTTCTGAATGATGATGTCCTTGCACAAACACCTCTTCAGGACTAGTTGCCACCCAGTATTTACCAGGCAGCCCTTGGTGGCAGAAGCAGCAGCCTGTCTTTCTGGACCTCTGCTGGAGATAATGTAAGATTTAATGAAGACCTGTTTCACCTTCTACAACCTTTTGCCCTGTGTGACAGTTCAAGTTGCCTATGGCTCAACCTTACAACACCTTATCAGAATACAAGTACTGTATTTTGCAGCTCTTCCACAGCCAATCTAGATCACCTGAAAATGCAAGGAAAGCCAGATCCAGGATTGTTAGTGAGGAAAAGCACATTTTTAAAAGTTTCTAATAAAAAATATAATGATCCCATGGAAGCTGATACAAATTACTCTGTACTTCTGTTGGACTTTCAAAAGAAACATCAACTACTGCATTTCATACACTTGTCTGGGTGAAGAAAAAGGAACTAGGTTATTGGATGACTGCAGAGAAGTTTCTTTCATGCCAATTAACAGTAGAAATTAGCTAGGAAATTGCTCAAAGGACTAGAGTTTGGTTACCCAAACTTAAAATTAGAAGAACGTTCTGTACTCTATGAAGGAAAACATATCTAACATTTGGTACAAGCTAACATTAGTCATAGTAATTAAATTCAATGTTTTTTAAAGATTAATAGATGTTTTACTTCATGTGCCTTAGCAGGCACAGAAATGGGAAGAAAAGAATATTGCTCTACCACGTTTTTTTCTTTCATGTGTTCTGGTACATTAATTTTCCTGTATCAGAGAAGTGGCTATCTGGGTGGACTCTCTTGATTCCAGGTAGCTTTCAAAAGCAAATTACTGCCCTAGGAAGATAAATCACATTTTGGAAAGTCATATGAGATATTAAAGATAGTACTGACTGAAAAGGATTTTCCGTTCCAAGAGAAGTATTGACTGATTTTTTAGCTCAGAAATCATCAGGAAGATTAAAAAAAAAAAAAAAAACCAAACCAGCAAAACCCACCCCTTTCTCCCACGCTGTTTCCAGATGTTTGACATTTTTCATTGCAAGACAAACTCTTGACACCTCCACATAGGGACAATTGAAAGAGGAGTTGTAAGAAGCCTGTTTTCTTGTATTTTGTTTCCTGTATTTCCTGCCTTCCAGGGACTTGGAGAGTCAGGTATCCATCAAAATGCTGAGGCCAGCAGAAATGATGTCATGCCTGCTTGGTCAGCCAAGCTCTACAGCCTGCCACCTGAGGATGAGACTGTGACCTCTGAGATAGGTGAGGCAATTCTTCTAGTTAGTGTTGGGAAACGGATTTAAGCACCTTTGGAATCTTCAATATCTGTGTCCTCTGTGCAGCCAAGCAGGACTCTGCAGCTGCTTGATAAAACCCTCACTAGCTTTCCTGCTCACACCAAATCCCCCACACAAGAGTCAGCATGGTTACAGTGAAAGCAATCAGGGAACCACACTGAAAAGAGTATGGCCCATGCTGTGTGTAAAATAAACCAGTTCTCTGCTGTTTCTTCTGTTATTTGAAATTGTGACAGTATTCTTTATTTAGTTGTTATTTTTTATGAAAACACTGTGCAAATCTAATAGTTTTGTCATCATCGCTATTTTAAACATGCTGAAAAATAGATTGGTCTTTTGGGACTGAAGGGACTTAAATTCTGTCAGCTCTTGGGGTAGCTCGCAAAATCATCTGATAACATGAAGAAACACCAAAAACTGTGATATCTCATTACATGGCATCAAGTATTCCTCTCAGCTGTATAGTAATTGGCCAGGTTTCAACTTGTACTTAGGAGCTTGTACTGTGTCAGGGAAATCCTCAAGGAAAGCATTTCAGACAGAACTGGGGATACACAATAGCAGACTGGCATTTTATCCCACACCTCTCTTGAGATGTTTGTAGGAGCCAAGCACAAACTAGCCCATGATAGAGCAGAAGTATGTGATATAGATACATAAGGAGAGAAATTTCTGCTCTACGAAATTTGCTATTTAAATTGAACCAGTAACAATATGAATACTGACAATAGGCCATGCCAGATAAGATGGGGGGATTGTGGTGCATTTTTAAGTAATTTTATTAAAAGAAATAGATCTTATAATTTTTTTTTTGTAATGTGGCATGTTCCTTTTGTTGTGTAATTGTTCTTTACCTTTCTGTTTCTAATGGGCATGCAAGAGTGGGAATAGATCGTGCTATGGCAGAAATGAACAGAGAAAAACTTGTTTGCTGGAAGTGGTAGTTACAGGGATCAAGTCAAGCTACAGAACTCATCCTGGCAAGTGGAACTTACTCTCACACAACCCAGTTTTGTGAGTAAAAAGTTTGTGCATTTGAAGTGTTTGCATATATATTGTTAGAGGGTGAGTTGATACCTTTTGTATTTGGCCCTCTAACAGTACACTCATGAATTCAGAAAGGAGTCAGGAGAGGTGTGCACTGTTGTCTTCTTACAAGGGCAACTTAAAATTCCAGATTTTCTAGACTAGAGAATCAGCAAAATAGTAGACAACAAAAAGTATAATAGAATGCATGTAGTGCACTTAGGACTGTTTCTGTTAATCAACTAGAAAGTGAAAAAAGAGACATCATTTGAGACTGAAACAGCAAAAATCATGAAATAGAGAAGAGAATGGTTTTTTTGAGAGAAAAGCAGGTACTTGGTTAGTAAGCACTTGTCTATTAGAAAACGCAGGAACTTACGTAGCAGTTCCAAGGAGATGAATCAGACAGTATAAAGCTAATGAATGCCTGCCAATATCATCTCTATCCTACATTTAAAATCAATTCACCTTAGTAGAATACGTGTATGGATCTTTAAAAGGTTTTGAAAATGTTTTTCTGTAAGCAGCTCTGAGAGTGAGATTGAAGCTGTATGCCCCTTACCTGACACTATATAAGGCTAATCACTAGAAGTGATCAAAATTGCAGTCTCTCTTTTAATTTTAGATATTAACATTTTTATTATAAAAAGTTTTAGAAAGAAATGTTGATGCAAGTATATAAGTTGGCACAAATAAAATATTGACAAATATTTGATTATGAAAAATCTTTGAAAAAACTCAGACAAGCATTTTCACAGAAGAATAGAAAATGTTGATGACAGAACTGGATCAAAGAGAGATGTCTCAAAATCACAGTGCATTTCCAAAACTAGGAATTTTAATGAAGGAACGCTATAGTGAAGTGAGCATGACTGTTGCTGAAGATTTTTGTGACCAGTGAATTTAAAGCTGGTTCTGGACTTGATTGTTCACCTCACCATGGGGTGGGGAAAAAACCTGTTTGTCAAAAATTATTATTATGGAGAATCAGAAATGACTTCTCATTACTGAGCTCTGGGAGAAGATTAGTCAGTATGCATCTGTCTGACCTTGAAGTGCGAAGAACACACAGGACTGTGTGGGAGTCAGGGAGAACTCTATCATGATTTGACTGACATTCACCTACAGCTGTAGATGTGTTTCAGATGCACATTCTGTCTTCCTTTGGAAATTAATCTTTTCAGGGGCCTGCTTCCTTAAAATGCAGTTAAACTGAGGGAAGGGAGTATGCTATGAAGAGGAAACAGGAAGTTTATAAGATCATTTATGTTACGTGGCAGTCAGGAAACAGAAAATACTCATGTCAACTATCACAGATTTATTAAACACCTAATGATTGACTGCAACATTGATTTTAATACACAAATTAAGTTACCTGTGTTTAATGTCAAGGGAGAAGAATGACAGTGAGAATCAACAATTATTAAAAATCCCATGCCATGGCAGGGAAGGAAACGTACCCTGTTCTCCATGGTAGGTATGGCTGACAGAAAATGTGTAAAAACCACAAATGGAGAAGAAATGTGTATGCTGTGTTTTGTGAAGAGGAATGAGGCATGATATGAATATAAAAAGAAAAATGTAAGAATTTTTATCTTTGGACTAACATACATAATATTGGTTTATGAATAAAATAAGCTTAGTATAAAGTATCAGTAGCCTCATTACATTCTGTAGAAATCAGTATTCAAGTCACAGAATAAATCATATTGGAAAAAAATTGCCTTTTAATTTTCTGGTCTATGTACCACAACTATTCACATAAATGCTATTGGTTTCCATTAGAATTTAGAAGTGTTTCTTATGGTGATCTGAATTTATTATGCTACCCTGTATGTTTGCCAAAAGTGAATTGCTGTAAAATGAAATTCAATTTGGTTGCTTTCAAGTATCTCAAAAAGTAGAGATGTTGTAAATTATACTGTTTCTGTGCTTCTAACTTTATTTATATTGAAGAACTTTAAGCAAATATATGCAAATGTCTTATGACATGATAAATGAATTACATAAAGCCTCTATGTTGAATATAGGCTTTAATTAACCGTAATTAATTTAGATCACAGTTAGCCTTCACCCTTCTGCAGAGCAGAGCAGACTCCTACATTCTATGATGGAACAGTCCTTATGCGTATGGTTGCAAAGGCTATGCTTTGTAGGAGCAAGTCACTGAGATGGCAGTGCCCAGTTTTTAACAAACTGGGAACCTGCACAGGGCAGGCTTGATTTCCTCCTCCATGTAGTGCAAATGACATAGGCATCACCTCCAGGACAACTGGGAACTCAAGTGAGACAGAAGACCTCTTCTAGTCACTTCTGCAGGACACTGTGACTGTGATGCTTATTGCAGTTTGTGGCAAAATACCACAGTCTATTCCTGAGAAAATGCTCAGCACATTTGCCAGGCAGATGGTGACTGCTACAGTGATGATTCCAGTTAGGATATTTCCACAGATGTTTGTGGGCAATGCAAAATATGTTGTACTTTTCATGAGATTTTTCTGTTACCCAGTAAAAATTGCCTTAACTGGTTGCAGGGTGAGAACAGAAATACCTCCTTCAGAGATTTTTAAAGGCTCAACTGCTTTATTGTTCTAGAAAAAACCTGTCACAGAGAAAGTTCATGTTGGAGTTAGGATGAGGAACATCTGCATTTAGATTGTCCATTTCGGTGTAATTCTTATTACCTTGTATAAAATATCTGTGTTAGTGATGGTCTGTCCATCACTAACACATTGCTGCACATTTAACATCCAGGATTTATAGCTTCCTTTGCTACTTTTTATGCCATCAGTGGGACTGCACATATTCTGTGGTATGCCTTTAATTAATTAGTTTTTACCCATCCTATTCAGGGACAGAGAGAGGAACTTAATATATTATTACTAACTAATGAGGAAATTCTCCTTTCTGATGATTAAATTTTCAAAAGTAATTTGAAATATAGATTGTCCGTCCTTCACAGGGAGACATCATCAGATGGACTTCATTAATTAATCAGCAACATTCAGTGCATAGCATGGCTATGCAGGTCTAGAATAAAATAACCGCTATTTGAAGTTGTTTTTCACGTTTTTCATTGTTTCATAGGAAAATGGCCCAGGGCTTATTTTATCTATGATGTTACTTCCACTTATGACTTGGATTCCATGCAGAAGCAAAATGCCATAGCCTTAATGTATGTTAGTACTTCTATGTTGATCTGTTAATCTGGATCATCCAGACTGTTTTTGCCTCAAGTTTGTGTAGTTTATTTGACTGTGTGGGTACGGACTATACCAGTGTTGGTGCTACAAGTCAGCTGTTGGTTTCCTGTAATTCCGTCCTTTCCCTTACACAAAGACAGTCAATTTTCCCCACAATTCATTCTTGGAAAATAAAAAGTTGTGACATA